>NC_056741.1:1480361398-1480628898 GCF_019279795.1 Protopterus annectens
TCAGGCCCCATACTGTCTTAATACTTGTGTATAGGGACTTGACGTCAACGCTGGCCCAATAAAAATCCTGTTCCCATGCCATATCTTTAACATCAATACAAACTTCTCTAGTGTTTTTGACATGTGCATGCACTTTATGAAGATGTTGTTTTAACACAGAATCTAGGAACAGTCCCACGTTTTCCAGGAAAGAGCCTCTTCCAGAAACTATGGGGCGACCGGGTGGGTTTACCACGTCTTTATGAATTTTTGGGATGATGAAAAACCTTGCATTCCTTGGATTTTTTCTATACATCATCTTCACATCTTTAGACGTGAAAAAACCCAACCGCTCGCCTCTTTCCAAAATTTCTAATAGTGCAGAATTGTAATCTTTTGACATATTAGAAGGTAACCTAGAATAAGTTTTTACATCATCTAACAATTCCAGGGCCATCCTGTTGTACCTTTCCCTAGGTAAAATCACCCAATTGCCCCCTTTATCGGCTTGTGTGAACACGAAATGCTCATTAGATTTTTTCATGCTTGCCAAAGCATCCCATTCCTCTTTATTCAAATTATAAGATTTCTTACCTCTAATGAACATTTCGTGCTCATACTCCAGCTGCCTGAATAGTGTCTTTTCAAACAACAAAATTGCCGTGCTACTTCTGGGAGCATTGAATTTATTCTCCTGGGGCATCCTTGGCATGTCAAATCTCCCATAACCTGTAAAAAAATCATCACCTTTGATATCACATACATTTTCTTCGGATGCAAAAATGTCAACAAGATCATTCTGATGTAAGGAAATATCCATGAGTGATCTTTCCAGAACAGAGTCTGTGGAAGTATTCAAATTTTGTTCCAACCCCCTTTCCAAACCCCTACTGGTTTTGTTCTCTTCAAAAAACACCCTTAAGTGCAGTTTTCTACAAAACGACTTTACATCCGACAAAATGTCAGATAGAGAAGGGAAACGGGTTGGAACGAACTTCCAATTTTAAGCTAATGATTTATAAGGTGTGGTGAAACACAAACTAATGCATTCCTTGAGAAGGCGAAGGCCGAGGTACCAGAGTGCAATAAAGAAAAAAACCTTTTCACCAGTCACCTGCATGTCTGTGGCGTTGATAGTTTTCTATTTTCAACATTTTCATCAGTGTTTTCTATTTGTATCTTCAGATATCTCAGCCACTGTCATTATAACACACTTTGCCCGTTATGTCCATGAAAATTGATAAATGGTTTATTATACCAATACTTTGATATAACAATGATTATACAACGACCCCCCCCCATTAATATTCCAAAATGTGCACGCTGATTGGTCAGCGTGCATGTTGTAAATCAGAGTTATAGTAATGGAAAAAGGTCCGGTCGCCCGGACTTTTTCCATTAGTATAACTCTTTTTTTTTTTTTTACAGCAACGGAGAACGCAAGACCTTCGTTGCTTGTTACAACCTGTCACGCCATGTTAAACGAGTTTAACATAGCGAGACAGCTTTTAAAAAAGCAACAGAGCATCTCCGTTGCTTTTTTAAAGCTGTCTCGCTATGTTAAACCCACTTTAAAAAGCAACGGAGATCTTGCTTTCTCCGTTGCTTTTTTCAAAACTGTCTCACTATGTTAAATGGGTTTAACCTAGCGAGACAGCTTTAAAAAAAGAAACAGATTTTTTTAAAGCTGTCTCGCTATGTTAAACTCGTTTAACATATCTTGCTTTCTCCGTTGCTTTTGCCCGCAGCTCTAATGTATTGCGTAGGCATACGCATGCGCAGTACATCAGAACTGCCGCAGAATACCCAGACAGCTGCGGAAGGGCAGCAAGGAGGCATTATACAACGCCATTATTTAAGAAAAGTAATTATTTTTTTTCTTAAATAATGTCATTGGATAATAGCAATAACCCACTTCTGGGTGTGGGTAATGCTGGATTTACCCACGGTTGGCTTTGTTTGGTCACTCGAGCTTCACCCTCATGACCAAACCACACCAACCGTGGATAAATCCAGCATTGCCCACACCCAGGCGTGAGTTATTGCTATATTATTACATGGCAGTAAACTGTGACTAACACAACAAAGGTAATTTATGAAATAAAAAGTTGAATTTATTTGAAGAAGACATTTGACTGATGCTAGAAACAGATTTCTTACTGTGGAAAATGTCTTACATATACATAGTTTTTTTGTCTTTTAGCTTGTTTCTTTTTATGTATTTTTTATATCCTTTTTAAAGCTAGAAAAGTCACATTTATCCATAGCTTTGTTACTGCGTGCATCCTGTGATCATAGAAAAGCTACCAATTTGTTCACTGTCACTCAATATTTAATTAATGCCTTTGGGGTTTAATCCCTGCTTCATGGATTTGCAGTGAAGACTGCATTTTAAAGTTTATGTTTGACTTTTTTTATGTACAACTAAAAGCGTACAGAACAAATTAGAAATAAATAATTTCCTTTATCTCTGAATATTTGTCTTGTTCTTTAGCATGCATTTCATATCAATATCATAATATATATGGTTATTCTTGTAAACATAAATATTGAATAATTTATATTCATGAGACAAAATATTTCAATTTATTCAGTTTATACAATACTGATCTACTTCAGATAAGTTCAGATCTCACCATGCTATAAAATAACTGAGCTGTCATCTTTTCTGTTTGATAAATATCCCTCATTACTAAGATCTGCAATCCTACAGCAGCAAACAGCATCACCGCAAGTAGCTTGTCTTGTCATTAGGTTGTAAATACTCATAAATCCTTTTGGAATGTATACAAATCATATAAACATCTATTTAACTTCTGGGTAAAATACCGCTTCATTTACTTTTGTGCAAAATGTTTGTAGTTTGGGTCTGACCTTTATTTTCCCATATCTCCTCTGACATCAAAGGGATTTTATTGTTATAGCTAAAGTGATTATGTTTGGTGGTTTGGAAATGCACTAATGTTCTTCCACTAAATTTCCTACCGATAAAGCAAGAGATCAGTAGTTACATGTAATAGGGATATTTGTTTATCTTCTGAGATAAAATATCAGTTTCTTCATTGAAGTCACCTAGGATGTTGGTAGTTTGAAGTCAGCCTTTATTTCTCCATATCTCCTCTAGCATAAGAGCACCCAGTGATACCAGGCTCAAGCATAACCTATAAGCACTGATATACAGCACAGCGCTATCCGGTGCAGTTACATTTCTTAACAATGATATCCATAGATACACAGTGCAGTACCATGTAATACACAGGCACACCAAATATAGCTAGACCAATATAAGATATCAGCTTTTCATTCATTTATATCATCTTTATCCTATTGAGGTTCATAGAGAGCTGGAGCCTATACCAGCAAACAATGACTACAAGACAGAAAACTACTCTTGTGTGGGACAACACACATACACACACACACAAACACACACACACTGCCATTCCTACAGGTAACTTACAGGATTGTCAGTTCACATATTGGCATGTATGAAAGGAAACTGGAGACCTTGGTGAAGCCCCATGTCATACATGAAGCATGTACAGATTCAGGACATTTGCAGGTCATAGTTTTTCTGGGAAACATCATTCATCAGTATTTATATGTAAAGCATAATCCTTCATCCATTGCAGTATAATTTCATAGCAATTTCTTTTTTTTTTTTACTTATATCATCCTAGTTATAACTTTTAATATGCCTTCTACATGAGGCAAACAAATACTACCTGATGCAGATTACATTTGTTTTCTTTCTATGACCATGCTTTGGCAATGTTACACTGATGGTTCCCTGTAAGGGTAAAGTGTGTGTGTGTGTGTGTGTGTGTGTGTGTGTGTGTGTGTGTGTGTGTGTGTGTGTGTGTGTGTGCTTGTGTGTGCGTGTGTGTGTGTGTGTGTTTTAAGAACTTTGCTTATTTTTGAAAAACACAGCACTATCATACAGTTTTACTCAAAGCTGAAAGAGTTTGAATTACTTCACTGAAATATACCTGCATTTTCACTAATGTATTACATTATTCAGTAGGTATAATTCTGCTATTTTTCTAACCAGTGCCATTCAATGTCAACATTTTATTGAAACCGGTTCTAGTATTTTTTCTATTTTATCCAATTTATAACTTTTAACATGTTTTCTCATGAGACAATCCAGCACTTTTGCTATGGAACAGCAAATGTCCTCCTGATCAAGATTTAGTCATAATAAATGATCTCAAAATATGTGTGAAACACTTGTATGTGTCTGTTGTCTTGATCTTTTCATGTCAAAGAGTGACCTTTCAGTATTGTGTAGTTTTGTTTAATGATGAACATTTCTGAACTATTTCACTGCATTTGATATCTATTTACAGCTATGTTTGAGCCATGGAATATGTGTACTTATCCTGTTCTTTATAATTTCTCATCATTTATGCCTTAGGGAAGGCCACGGCAAACAGTTTATTACAATTGCTATCCAAGGATATTTAGTACATTATAGTTTATCTGTGCTACTTCCCAATGCATTTACAACCCTATAAAGCACACACAATATATACAGTGTCATATATTTATTTTATTACATTTATATTTGTTAATCAGGGTGGAACATTTTCATTATCTTCCTGGGAAAACAATTAACAAAGTGCAAATGCAATAAAAATAGAATAAGTTCAATACAATAAGATGCACTAGCGCAGTAAGTAATAGGCATAAACCCTGACGTGCACTCAGAGGTGGCAAAGATAATACCCTCCCCCATTATGTGTCAATCATTGGACTGCATCATGTGGAGATGATAGTAAGTCCCTCTCGCCCTTATGTGTCACCCTGAAATGCACTTTGAGATGGCAATGATGATAGTAACAAGGTAATAACTACAGTGCTTCTTATTGGTTTTGGCTACTGTACTGAAGCAGTTACTCACCACAAATTCCCTACAGGAACAGACACACCAGGTGCACATGGAAATCTACCATTTCTCAGCTTTGATACCTAAAAGCTAAAAGGCACAGTGACATTCAAAGATCTTCAGAACAGTACAGCACAGAGGAAAAGAATGCAAATGATGCAATTATTATTCAAGTGTATAAATGATTATGTATAAATGCTGCTAAGTAGGTTGAAAGGGGGCAATGGAGAGTGACAGAAAAGTGGGTGTTATAGTTTAGTTTGTGTTACCATACTTTCCCATATCAATGTGCATGGCACATGAGCAAGACCATTTGGCTAATGTTTTTTAGTTGTTCGCCATTTTTTGAGGTTGGGTTCTTTTGTAGTGTTCATAGATATTACATTCCATACTTCTGATACACAGATGGAGTATAGGGAATCTCCATGATGACTGACTTCTCTACTAGTTGATGGTATTAATTTGCAGATGTCACCTGCCAGTGTGGGGTGTATTTTTGGTTTAGCTGTTTTTGAGGTGTGAGATCTGCCATGTTTGTTGAGCATAGGGATCTGTGAAGAACTACATTTGAACTGTGAGAGTGTTAGTGATTTTTGTAGTTCAATCTAATCTAGATATTTATTGCAGTGCAGTAAAGAATTTTGTTTTGGGTATTAGTTGCTTATTTAACTATTTTGTTATAGGAATATTTCAACTTTTTAGGTGAATTGGTTGGATATTTATTAAGACAGTGGGAGAATAAAGACAATAGGTAACAAAAAAGACAACTGTAGAAAGATGGCTGAAACTTTTAAGGTATAAACTGGAATCATACTATAGTCCATGTTTTTGTTTGGTGTTTTTAACAGCATAATTGATATTTTGGTTGAATGTCAGATATTCCTAAATGATGACCTGTACACTGAATGCATGCCATCCTTCCTACAGATTTCACATTCACATTATTTAAGTTACTTGTTTTATTTCACTTTGTGACTTTAAAAAGATTGCTAGTGCCCTAAAGAAACAGATCGAAATACCCATAGCTTTACATCTTCTTTAAGTTGTTATGTATAGGAAACAGCATAGTGCTGAATTGGAAACAGATGCAATGGATCAATGAAAGGATGTACTTACAGACAAGAAGTATACCATTGAGAGACAAAATACAGTGACAGGGTGCAAACACACTCACTGGGTTAAAAATCAGCCTAAGATACAGCAACTATAATCAAAATATCAAATTTCACAGTTCACCCCATGAATCTGTACATATCTCACTAATTGTTATCATAAATTTAATTAGCACCAGTGTAAAAGTACTGAATAAAAATATCACTGTTACCATTTTTCTCTGTGAAATAAAGGCATTTGCTATGCAATAATTGAGTCCTTTTGATGTCTTTTTTTGTTTCCTTCCTTTGATCTAGCAGAGCCTTAGGCATCTCAACTGCCACTGACCCAGGTGCGGGACATCATTATCCCTCCATGCTTATTCCAGGCCTGGTCCAGAGGGTGATAGAGAAGGGTACACCTGGGTAGGTGTCCTGTGGCATGGCAGCCTAGAAAGACACTCTTCTAAGCTTTCAAACCTGGTGGAGGCTGTTATGGAGAAAGACGTGGAGAAGTGATGATGCCCTTACCAAAGTCTCCTTCAGCAGGTGTAAGACATTTTTACCCTGGCTGGCTCCAACCACCAAATTACAGGAGTCCTCAACTCCCATAACATTGGGTCCTCTGACCTAGGAGCATTACAGCAGGGAATACAGTTAGGCTTGCTTCGCTGTATTGCGATGGAATTGGCTCAATGGGTCTTGTCAAAGGAATAACCTTGGAACAAGCAAATTTCATAACATTTTTTTTTTAAATGAAGGCAATCTCCACCTCCAGATTCAATACCTCCTGCTAATTATATATCCTAACTCTGAGATCACATAATCCCTGGTAAAGGGCACATTCCCTGACCCCAGGGATTGTCAGTCTTGTGTGTGTGTGTGTGTGTGTGTGTGTGTGTGTGTGTGTGTGTGTGTGTGTGTGTGTATAAAAATAAACCAGAACTTTGCTATGATAAAGAAACAAGCTTTTATTCCCTTGCACAGCTGGAAAAGAAAGATAAACTGGTTTTCCTTATACAAGCTTTGTCTGTATCTAGACAAATGAAACTATCACTTTCTTTTATATTACACCACAGGTCATGTGATAAGCATGAATAGCATATAAACTGTTATTTTTTTAAACACTCAAGCAGTATGGCATAAAAAGAAGTATTGCCAGGTGGAATACCGTCCAAATACTAACCAAGCCTGACCCTGCTTAGCTACTTAATTAGACTCATTCAGTGTAACATGACCATTCATGTTTTAATTCTGTATACACATTATAGATGTTAAGTATGTAATAAATAAGCACTAGTAGCATGGAAAACTGTTTTTAAACAAACACCCCAAGCAATATGGCATGAAAACAAGTATTACCCAATGTTGCAATGGAAATAGCAGGACTGTTGACACTGGGGCTCAAAAGGGGTGGAAATGTGAAGGGAAAAAAAGGGAAATAGTAGAATACAAATAATCAAGAACAAATGACATAGCTGGCAGGTGGATGCATCATAGTCAGCGAATCATACAGGCAGTATCTGCAGCACAACAGTATAAACTATGCACACACCTCACAGTCTGTTTTTCCCCACAAACTCTGCACCATTGGTGTACACATGTAGGGGGATTTTAAACAAAAACATGTTAGGGGCTGCCATTGCTTTGATCCATCAGTATGTGCTAAAGGCTGAGGGTGGTGAGGAGGATAATGCTGACAACTCCCACAGACCAAGTAGGAGAAGATTGTTCAGACCCAGGCTAACTTATCAGGGTCTACATGATTAGGAGATAGTAGAGTGCTGCAGAGTGGACAGAGACATACTGCAGCAAATCATTGAGCTGTGCCGGCCTCAACTCAGACCCAGAGCCAAAACAGGGGAACCCATCCCAGTGGATACCAAGGTATGTGTAGCTTTAAGACTACTAGCTACAGGTACTTTCCAAAGCCCTACTGGGAGCATCATGGGGGTCTCACAGGTATCCGGATCCAGGGTACTCCACCAGTTCCTGGATGCCATCCTACCACATGCCGGTGAGCACATTTACTTCCCCAACATCTGTGAGGAGAGGGCCAGCAGTATGCATCTCTTTCACTGTGTAGCAAAATACCCAGAGGTACTGGGTGCGATAGACTGCACATACATCCACATCAAAGCACCACCCGGTAAACAGGGTAGGGTCTACATAAACCACAAGGGATTCCCCTCCATCGACTGCCAGGTCATGTGTAATGCCCAGGGCATTATCATGAATGTGTGTGCTGGCAGCCCTGGACTCTATCATGACTCCCATATCTGGCATTCATCACAGCTGTACCAGGCATTTGCCAGTGTGGACATCCTGTATGGCCATCTGGTGGAGGATGCTGGCTATGCACTGGAGCTGTGGATGATGAAACCCATCAGAAATGTACACACACCCACTCAAGAACACCATAATGAGGCACACACATAATCCAGGATCCTTATAGAGTGTGTGTTTGGGATGCTCAAGTCATGGTTCTGGTGTCTTTACATATCTGGTGGAGCCTTGTAGTACACTCCAGCCATAAGTGCCACATGTTCATAGTATGTGCTATGCTACACAATATGATCCCGAGGAAACAGCTGCAGCAGGAACAGCATGGAGAAGGGCCATACATCCCCCACCATTGCCAAGGTCCCTAGAGGCACAGAGGGACTTAGAAGAGGAAGCCCCTGAGCCTGCTTTCATAGGCAGACAGAGGCGGGCCCAGTATGCTCAGGCCTTGGCAAAGAGGCAACACATAGCACACACACTGACACTGTAGGGATCCAGGGACTGACATCTCTCTCTGACCCGCACACACAGTAAAATGGATGACACACACATCACATTACCTGTAACTTACCATGTATAGGCAGTGTACTGTGTGCATCTAACATAGGCAGCCCTCGAGCACTGTCCTCACAACTGCCGCAGGCACAAGGTAAGTCAGTCTTCTTAACAATAAATGAATGGATTACTATGTTTGGTAGCATATCTATAGTAATGCTGCATGCATGCAAGGAAATGGCTTCCCCACACTATGCAGTATCATTTAAGGTGACATATCCCACTGCAGTATATGTGTCAGGCCAACTAAGGGGGTAGAGGTCACATGCACGGATGTCACTGTGGGGATCCCATACTCACCCCCAGACTCACACAGCAAGTCAGCCATAGAAAACCATAAGGAAATGTCTGGCAAAGGCACACAAATGACAACAATGATGAAATACCCCCTACAGATTTACACAGTGATATCACAGCAGGCCTTGCATTTGCAGTAAGACTCTGAAGGGTAAGAAGTCTGAAACTCAGTTGTATGTCAGTACAATCTAACATGTGGTCTCTAGTGATATGCCTCTATTCTCCAAGACAGGGCACAATACTATGCTAAATGTAACCAAAATGTAAAGCCAATATCAGCACAGCCTGTACAAATGAATACTGTTGACAGGCATACCCCCCACACACCCCTATTCACATATAAATGCAGTAACATGTAGGATTGTAGGGTAATAGCAGCAGAGCATACATTGCCAGGGCTGTCCCAATCAACATGATAACTTGTTGCATATTCATATTATGCAAGGGTCAATGAGCTATGCATATGTGTGGAGAATACTGTCAGGATGTGACCAGCAACTTCTCATGGCTGTCATGTCCTAGTGGCTTAGGTACAGTACTGTGGTAGACAGGGCCATGTTACATGAAATGCAGTGCCAACTATTTTCCATGTCAGCTACAACTGCAGTGGAAGTTGTACACACTGTCCAGATGTCAATTTCCATTACTGCCAGGAAGCTAGACAGGTCATGTACAGGGGGCAAAACACATATGAGCAGTTACAGGTTGGAGTAACCCACATAGTGCCTACCATACCTCACAACTGTACAGACCTTTTGCAGAATGTACACAGGTTTGCATCATATTTGTGGTGTCTTTATTCTGAAATAGTGTTTGGCAAATCATTGGCAAACCACGAAAGTCTAAAGTCAGAAAATATTGATGGATTGTAGTGTCTCAGACTTCATACCCTATAGAAAAATACATGCTGATGCAAAATCTGCTATGGTATCACCCTTCCAGGTTTGTAAGGCCAATATTTACAATGGTCCGTATATTTAGGGCTTTGTCACCCAATTACTCATGGCTTTGTCCAGATGTCTGGCTTACATATGTAGAGAGATATGGTGCCTAGTAGCACATCAATGCATTCTGTCACTTACCATTGAAACCCCAGGGGGGGGTCCACTGCTTGGCCGCCTGGGAACATATGAGTGACAGAATGCACTGCCTTGCTACAGATGACCTGCATCAGTCTCACATGGCCTACAGGCCTCTAGTGAAGGACCATGCCTCACCCATAGTGCCTTTGTATGAAATGTCATGGGGTCCATACTACCAGCATGACATAGTCAGCAAAATGCAAATGTAAGGTCATGCTGCTAAATGGTGGTAGCATACCTCTCAACCTCACAAAGGAAGAAATCTGGACAAAGCCATACATAATGATGGGATAAAGGCCCAGCTATAGGGACGCATTTGAAATATTGCTCTCATAATGTTAGAAAGTTGATAGAATAACAGAGGGGGTGTGTAGTAGCATGGATGTCATGAAGGGTGTGATGTCTGAAACTCTAATGTTCTGTCAGTATTCCCTGACTGCAGCCCTGGGTGATTTGCAACAAATATGCTAGAAATCAACAATGTTAAGGGAAACTGACCAGATATATGAGGCAAGAATCGGGATAATCTGTCAGAATCTGTACAGTGGACAGCTATGGCTACACAAGGATATGACCTTTCAGGTAAGAAGAATACCGCACAACCAGGAGATCCCCAGCCAGTATATCACCAAGGTGCTGGATGTTTTACACTGCTTCATCAGTCAATCAGCCATAGACACACCTCTCAACTGGCCGGATTGTGCAAGAATGTCTAGCCTTTACCTCATAATATAGGTCTGTGCATTATCCATCTTATATTTCTCTGGTAAATAACTGTGATGATCCAATTATATCTGTCAGTAGGTAATGACACAATCCAGTACAGTGTCAAACATTACATATGTCAGAAAATGTCTGCTAACACAAACCCTCTAACTCAAGCAACTCATACATTGATAAGAGCAGTAGTTACAGTACCCCCCAGTTTGGCCCATTGTTTCCCCATATTGGCAGCCTATCTCCAGATATCTTGCACAAACAGGTTGCAAGGTATGGCTGTAGCACACAACACCCTGGACTGGCATAGAACTATCCCTGGAATGGATTCCCACACTTACTATAGAAGGTCATACTGAGTATAGTCCTACACTTAGAGAAGTGAAGCCCATGTCTGAAACCACATCGGACTATATATCTCTGTATTGTGCAAATGTCTTTGCATACACGGGTCTATATTAGATAACCAAAAGTTATCTTAAGCGAACACTCACATGAGAGAAAATGCCGATAATCAAACTTGGTATTGTGGGGGGCTGTGCCCCCCACACCCCCACTAACTATATATTCCAACTCCGAGATCACACTACAGTCAGGAAAGGGCACATGTCCCACTCCTCACCATGACCCCACAAACACCCTTTCGATTCCTGGCATTTTCGCTCATGTGAGCATTCGCTTAAGATAACTTTCGATTATCTAATATAGACCCTGCATACACACAGCTATCTAAACCCAACTGTCTCCACACAAACCCATCAGACAAGATTACCCACAGCCAGCTGTAGGTGGCACATATGTGGTATATCTGCATCTCTTGCATGTGATACAAACAAATATATATGGGCAACATATTACGATATGTCAAGCATACACACACATAGACATGTGAAAGAGAGGGACAGACAGTGATAAGGTGAGACACACAGAGAGACACACACACAGAATGAGTCATACACAGGGATACCCTGAATGGCAGAAAGTGATGTCCTGCTGCAGACAGTGGCATACCAGTTGTAACCACTGGCACGGGCCAACATGAAGATGAGATTTGTTGTCTGATGGTACTGAGGTGGGAGTTGGAACATCACATCACCTACCTGTGTGTGTGTGTGTGTGTGTGTGTGTGTGTGTGTGTGTGTGTGTGTGTGTGTGTGTGTGTATGTGTGTGTCTGTAGATCTAAGTATTATAATACCTTACCCACCCAGTACAATTCCCATTGTCTTACTTTACAACATCTGCTAATGTCATTCACCTTAGAAGTACCTTTGGAGTTGTTTCAGTCCTGTAAGCTCTATAGCATGTGTGATAACTGTGTAACACTATCATACAATTAACTAGATAGGTAGCAGTTCATCACAGTCCCCGCATATGTAACATTGTTTCTGTGTGTGTGTGTGTGTGTGTGTGTGTGTGTGTGTGTGTGTGTGTGTGTGTGTAGGAATAAATGTTTTAGTCTATTCCCAACCAGTACACCTCACATTGCCCTACTTCACAAGATCTGCTGATATCATTCACTGTAGATGTACTGTTGGACTGGCCTCTGCCCTATGAGCTCTGTGGTGTGTGCAATAACTGCATGACACTATATTACAAATAACTATTTAGGTAGGGGTTCTAACCTCAGTACTGGCAAATGTAAAAGTGAGTGCATGTGTCTGTAGATTAAAGGTTTTGAGCCTTCTAATCCTTGGTTACCATTCCCCACTCAGGAATCATAGATAAACACACTCAGCTAGGCATCAACCCCTATATCACTAGGTGGCTTGCAAACTGGTTCACAGATAGAACCCATGGTGTGAAAGCAGCAGACTCCATGTCAGACTCCCAACCAATCAGGAGTGGAGTCCCACAGGGTTTGGTCCTGGGTCCCCTCATATTCAGGATCTACACCTCTGAAGTCCAGCCCAACACATAGGGACTCTGTCTGACAATGTTTGCAGATGACTGCAAGATGGGTGCTATTATTACCTCCCCATGAGATGTTGACATCCTGCACAAAGTCCTCACTGAGACCTATGACTGGAGTCAGAACCCTGGAATCTAGCTCAATGCCAGAAAATCTGCTGACATCTCCTTTGGGAACAACATGGTTCCCATGAATTACCATTGATGGTAGCCCACTGAACACTGAAGTTGTTATAAGAGAACTGGGAACACAGGTTGACAGTGAGCTCTCTGTTGACCACCACAGTGCCACTGCATTCAGAAAGTCCTTCTATGTGGCACATCTCATTACTAAGGGTGTTGCATCCAGGAAGTAAGAGGTCATTATCTCCCTTTACTCTCCTCTCATTAGGCCAATCAACGAGTAGAATGGTCCATTTGGCATGTTCCTCACTGGACACCTGCAACAACTGGAGAGGCTATAAAAATACCTCACGAAGAGGATCCTAGGCCTTAAACACTTGCCCTAAATGGACAGGCTCCAAATAACTGCAACTATTATCTATCTCATATTGGCTACTTAGAGTCAATCTCTGTCTGACTTATCAAGCCATGTCTGACCCAGCTCTGTCAGGAATGCTACATCTATAGAACACAATCCGTCCACACCACATTCTCCAGAGACCTCAACCCCATTTCCACAATCAACAGAATATGCTGTAAGGACAGGTTCATAACCCAGAGACTGTCCACACTGTTCACATACATGTCAAGCAGAGCACGTTACTGGCCCTCTACAAGAGAAATCTGGATGAGTGGATGGGGAATAGAAATCCCACCACGGGGATCACTCCAGTGGCTATACTCTTTAGACACACTAGGGACTATCGCCAGGTGGCACAATGCCAGGGTATTCTCAAGGGCTAGGCTTGTAAAGGCTCACTGACCATTTGCCTAGTACACACCTTTGAACCTATGGATCTCAGTACTGGCAAACATGTGTGCATGCATTAGTGTGCATAAAAGTGCTTGTGAGTGTGTAAACATGTGGGTGAAAGTAGGTTGAGGCCCTTCTCACCCAGTACACTGCCCATTGACATACTTTACAAGGGCTGGTGATGTTATTCACCTTAGACGAACTGTGGGACACTCTTTATACTATAAGCTCTGTGGCATGTGTAACAAATGCATAACACTGTATTATCAATAACTAGACAGGCAGGGGTTCTAATTTCAGTCCTGGCAAATGTGTGTGTGCGTGTGTGTGTGTGTGTGTGTGTGTGTGTGTGTGTGTGTGTGTGTGTGTGTGTGTGTGCAAGAACTGTATCCTGTGTATATGTCTGAGTGAGGACTGTATCCATTGGGGGGTGGGTTTTACATATTTAGGCCATGGTACTCCAAGGACACATCCCAAGGTTCACTTTACAAGGCCAACTGTCTTTATTAACTGTACAGGTATCTGTTCACACTCTTCAGCCCAATAAGCCGTGTGCCGCATGCAAGAACTATGTAACAGTAAGGACTGACTAACAAGATAGGCAGAGCTGCTAATCTCAGGCCTGGCAAATGTGTGTATGAATGTATTTGTGTGTGTAAGTGTGTATAACTGTAGGTTTGATTATTGTGGGTCCATTCATACCCAGTAACTCAACCATTGCCATACTTTACCAGACCTGGTGATGTTGCTCACCTTGGAATTACCTTGGGACTTTCTTCATCCTGTAAGCTTTGTGGTACATGGGATAAATGAATAACACTATATTAGCAGTAACTAGATAGGTAGGGGTTCTAATCTCAGTCCTGGCAAATGTGTGTGTTTGAGTGAGAACTATATCCATCGGATAGCCGTGGTTTACAATTTTCGGCCATGGTACTTCCAGTATACGTCCCAAGGTCCACTTTACAAAGGCTGATGTTCCCATCCACCATAGAGGTATTTGTGAACACTCTTCAGCCCTGTAAGCCCCGTGCTGCATATAACAATATGGAATGAATAACATGATAGGCAGGGCTGCTAATGTCAGTACTGGAAATTTTGTGTGCAATGGTGTGTATAGCAGTGTTTGTGAGTGTGTAGACTCATAGGTGACAGTCTAATGAATCCTTCCACATCCAGTACACCCACCAGTGCCATACCTCACAAGGGCATGTGATGTTATTCACTTTACAGGTACCTTGGAACACTCGTCACACTATTAGTTCTGTGCTACCTGTGATAACCGGATAACACTGGAGTACCACTAACTGGATGGGTAGGGATTCCAAATCCAACACTGGCAACTGTGATCCTGTGCATGCATGTGTGTGTGTGTTTTGTGTGAGTGTGTGTGTGTGTGTGTGTGTGTGTGTGTGTGTGTGTGTGTGTGTGTGTGTGTGTGTGTGTGTGTGTGTGAGAGTGACTGTATGTGTGAGAATAGCATTCTCTGTGTGTTTGCTCAACCCAATATCCTCTGAGGGTGTGGATTTTACCAATCTGAGGTGTGTTCCACCCACTACACTTACCATTGTCCACTTTACATAGGCTGCTGATGTCAACCACCATAGACCTACCTGTATACACCCTTCAGCTCTATAAGCTCTGTGGCACATGCAATAACTGTTACATAGATCTGGTAAATGTGTACATATACATCTGTACCTCGGCTCTGACATGATCAATATGTTTCCACTCTGCCATACTCCACATTAGTAATGTCTGCAGGACCACAGCCTGCATACACACAGACACCTGGCACACAAACAGAATACAGTATGTCAGACTACATTCAGTCAGCAGTACTAACAGTAATAATGCATCATGGCTTATAAGGTATATACACTTTTATGTGTACCCATAACAAATGCAGGCAGACAGCACCTTACACAGCATTACACAGCTACACTGTACTATATTTACCCTGTGTATCAGACCCATATTATCATGTCCCTGCATTGATAGTATGGATGACAGGGATGTGGCACAGGTATCATCATATGCATAGAGTGTGGTGTGGGATTGCCAGAGGCCTAGGCTGGGCCATATGGTTGACATCACGTGTGTGTTTTGAAGGGTATTCTATAAATGGGCTGTGCAGAGGTGCTGTGTGTGTCTGGAGGTGACCTGCCTGTGATACAGACGTGTGTGTGTGTATGTATGCACACAGCCATGCCATGTGGCTGCCCTAAACAGGTGTATGGTGGATAGCTGTATTCCATAAATGGCAGGGTGTACAGTTCACCATCTCTGGCCACGGACATGGGAACTGGTCCTGCCAGTGGTCTCACTGTCACCACCAGGCCCAAGGCCAGATGCAGTGCTGCTTTTCGATGGTGACTGCTGTATGCTGAATCTGTGTCCCTGATGGGAGCAGCCAGGACCATGTGCCCATGGCCTGCTCTGTTGTGGTGTGGACAGCACCACTCCTTCAGTAGTGCTGGTACTGCCACTACAGGATTGTGAAGGTGCATGGCCCTGTAGACTCACAGCTGATGTTGGTGCTGACCTATGTCCATGTGGCCAATGCCCATTTCCCACCACATGCTCTAGCACAGACATGCCACAGTCGATGATTGCCAAGGTCTCACCCCAACATCTATTCATGACATCAGAATTTTGACATGTGGCCTCAACAAGGTCATGTATGTTGCCACGTAAGCCAGGAAGAGTTGCATCCAAGACCCTGAGTATTTGGTGTTGCATTCACTACATACCTGTGCATCCATGACAGCCCAAAACATGTGTCTGGTGACACCTGCTCTGGCACTTGCGACAGCGGCTTGATAGGAAGCAGTCCTTCTTTGAGCACCCCTGTCCATCTACTTGTGTGGGACCACACCTGCACCCTTGCTATGGCTAGTGGCTACACTCACACTTGCCATAGTCACCACACTAGCCTGTTCCATGCCACCATCTGCCAACTGTTCATATTGTAGCTGATGGGGACAAGGTATGTGTGGGCATTTTGACTGTGTACAGGGACACTGTGGATGCCAACCGATGGCACAGATTCAGCCCCTGACAAGCCCACCTGTGCCCCACTATGATCACTATTATTGCCAGAATCTGCAGAGACACTGACATCAGATTCTGAGTGGGAAGAACCATGACCACCATGTCCATCTGTGAGGGGAAGACACTGTATGTAAATGACTACCTGCACTATAGTTTGCTGGTGCATACACATATGCACACACACACACACACACACACACACACACACACACACACACACGCATGTGCGGACACACATGAACACACACACAGACACATACAGGTGAGGTGGCACACACAGACCTCACAATAGCCAACTGGTGAAATTCACGACACAGTCAGACCACAACATACACACTCTGGACAGGCTGTCAACATCATGCAGTGCAGACCTTTCACCTTAATGTTACTACTAATATACACCTCTGAGATACATGAGTAGTGTTAGTAGGTGATGGCCCTTCACCTAGCACACACTACAGCCATGTACACATTATTGCTGCTCACCTGTATAGCACAGTGGCAACTCCTACAGAATATACCTTTCAACTGTACAGAGGTTTGATGAATGTCTAGATGTGTGGCTCATATTTTTGGTCTGTTCCTCATAAATCCTGTTTGTCTGACACATTACTGGGATGATCTGAGGATTGGCATAACTAATTAATGACATAATTTGAGTTTCACACTTCAAAACCTGCAGTAAATGTATGTTAAAACAAAACCAGTTACTCTAACAAACTTCTAAGCTTACAGTAGATATAATAAGTGTACACAAGCCTGTTAACATGCCAGGTTTCTCTGATATATAACACAAGACCACATAAATCATGTCAAAATGTGAGCTATAACCTGTGCAATCCAATTGAAGAACAAACACATCAGTTAGGGGTAACATATAGCAAATGAAATACATACAATGTATGTGTCAGGGCAATGCAACAATCAGTAGCCATAGAAATGTATGTCTGTTGGATGCACAGAAACTAAGATTACACACGTGTACAACATGTACAGCTTATTTACCTGATGTTTTGCATCCCATGTCTGTTGTTATGAGGTTTCCAGGTATACCTATGCATACATACATGTGCACATGTAATGCCTGATATACATTTCTGATCTATGTCAGTATGGCATACTGTATTTACACTCTTTCTGCTCAGTCATACCTCTCAGCCTGTCAGAGCAGGACATCTGGAGGAAGTCACACATACATGGGGAGCAATGGCCCAAACTTAGTGACACTTTCTTAATGTTGCTGTAACACACAAGTCATTTGACAGCACAGTAGCCAATGCATTCACAGAAATACCCTGGAGGATGCCCAACACTAATATGTATACTAGTATGTTCTAATGTTAGTCTTCGCAGATTTGCCAATGATTTGCCAGATATAACACAACTCTATGAGTAAACGACTACAAATATGAGGCACACATATGGTCAGTGTGGATAACACTGAGCATTTGAATGGTACAAGCTCAGTATATCACATGTAGTTCAACACAAACATCTGCAACAGTAGTTTACTATGCAAATGCCCTGTATAGACAAACATGTATATCATAGTCTTATTCACAAGTAACATATGGATATCTACGACATCCAGTAGCTGGCCTAGCAGTGTCACAGTCAGTATTGTTCAACAGACACTCCAATAGTAGTCATATGTGAGCCATTTCTTCCTGGGGTGACTCAGAGGCCTGAGCTGTGATCTATGTCACTGCAGACAGCCACAGATGCTATGGACATAGGTGCCAATCAGCACTATATTAGTACAGCATGTCTTGTTGAGACATATTTGTTTAACATCCTATATCCCATTATTGTATACCCCCTACTGCATTCCATTACATGCTTGCTTGTTTGACATACCTTTTTTTCCCCAGGTATTGTTGGTTTGAATTCTAATTCTTGTTTCTCTTACTGTCTCTGTGTCTCTCTCTTTGTCTATCTTTCTCTGTCTACTCATGTAGAGGCATAGACCTTTTTGCATAGGCAGCAGCTTGCCTTTTGTAGGTAATGCTCATGAACAGGTGATGGCATGGGCACCAGTTAGTGCCCCCCACTTGCTAACTGCATGCAGAACAGCTGTGTTATTATTCTTATAGCCAAAGGCATGGCAACACACTCCTATAATTGAGTACTTCATGTGGGCATTGCCCCCTTTCCTTGCCTGTGAGGAGGTAATCTTGGAGGTGTGTGAACAATAGCATCACAGAGGGTAGTTGGAAATACCTCTTACAACAAAACATGTGGAGACAACCCAACAAAATTGGGGAGAAGGGCCAGACTTAGGGACAAAATGTGAGTATTGCTGTTATACATTTGGATTCATGCTAGTTTAACAGGGTTTGTGTGGACATGGATATTCTGCGTGGGTCTTAGTCTGACAGTGTTATGTGATTGACATAATTTTCAACTGTAGGACAATCTGCAAAATGGCCAGAGGTTTGACTCTTATGTTTGGTCTGTTCCTCTGACAGTTGTTGTCCTTGGAAAATCAGTAACATATGGGTATTGCAGTCAGCAATTGGTAACTTTCATTTGTACTTCTGATTTCATATCCCTCAGTTAAGATATGTTATAACAAACCCTGTAACACCAGCAGCTTTCTCAGTTTATAACCACAATATTTCAATTATGCCCCTGTTTTTGGGCCTCTGTCCCCCAATTATGTCAGGCTTTGGCCAGATGTCATGCAGTAAGAGGTTGATAGGCATGGTATATCATTAGTTAGTGCCTTCCTTCCTGATATCCCAGTAATGCAGCAGAATGCCAGACAAGTTATGAGGAAGAGGCCATATATATGAGGACAGAGCCTGGACATTTTGTGGGACTCTGTACAGTTCAGGGGGTCTGTGTATGCATAGCGATTGTTAAGAGACAGTTGGGATTGTGTAGCAGTGCAGTGTGTAAATGTTTTTTGAGCTGTGTAGGGAGGGGAGTACATTTAAGTGTCATGGCTACTTTTCTATCTGACTGTGCATGCTGTTCCAGTTTCTGGTCGTTTATGAGCTGCATATGTTTGTAGGGGCAGACCGAGACATGGTCTGTACCACCATTAGGAGTCAGACTACACTGTCACTTGGGGCAGTATATGTAGGGGTAGTGTGTGAGTGTCAAACATGATATTTATGTTCACACAGTCATTATAATCTGCTGTTCATTTGGCTTACGAGTATGTCAATGTGACTGTGGTGCAATTGGTTGTGGGTATGCAGGCTCACACACGGTGACTGTTTTTCACTACTGTTACATCCCTGTAGTGCCTGCTATATTTGCAAATGCATGTGTAATTCCTCATACTGACTTGGGGTAGTGTTGTGTCAGTCTGACTGTAGTTTGGTCGGTGCTTGGTGACATGCTAAGCAGCTCAGTGTACTTTCCCTAATGTCATGCTATGTCCAGATATTCATAGGATGTCCAGTTGTCTGGCTCATATCTTTGTTCAGGTCCCCATAAGTGTTGTGTATGTCTGACAAATCAGTGGGATGATGTGATGATTTCAGGCACTAACTAATGAGATGCAATTGAGCCTTGGAGTTGTGCTATTTCAGTCAATATATGTTAGAACAGACAGTGTTAGTGTAGCAACTGTCTCAGCTTATCTAGTCAAGTATTTCATATATGTCCCTATTTTCATGGCTCCTCCCCACTTTGTCAGGCTTGGTCAAGATTTGTTGCACTAAGGGGTTCTGAGCATACCTCTCAACTGGCTGGATTATTGCAGAACATTCAGGTTTATTGCTCATATTTTGTCTCTGTTCCACAAATTATTCTAATTTCTCTGGTGAATATCTGTGATGATCTGAGGATTTCTGTCAGTAAATGATGACATCATTTCAGTTCCAGACCTCATATCCTTCAGAACATGTATGCTGAAACAAACCCTGTTACTTGAGCAACTTTCTACATTTCTAAGAGCAATATTTGAAATACGTCCCTAGTTATGGCCCATTGTACCCCCATTTTTACAGCCCTTGCCAGATTTCTTGTACTAACAGTATATATATATATATATATATATATATATATATATATATATATATATATATATATATATATATATATATCAAATATATAGATACATATCTATATATGTATATGTATATCTATATATGTATATATGTTTTAATATATTTTTCATATATATGTATCTCCATACATGTAGGGGTTATAGGAAAGGGGTGAGAAAGAGGCATGCAGATGGAAAAACAATATGAAAAGTAGCTAGGGATGTGCAGGATATGTGTAGGGAAGGTCCATAGCTGTCCATTTGTAATACAGCAACAGCTGTGCATTTGTATGGAATTTGGAGGTGGGTTTGGACACTTAAACCCCAGAGAGATGGGTGAGGACAACAGAAATGTGTTGTCAAGCCACTTTGGACTCAAAGTGCATCAGGCAGCTCTCCATCTCGCGCAGCTGGCCACCCAACTCAGGGTGGATGACACTGCACACCATACCAAAGACCTGACGGTGGCTGATGGGCTCAGGGCCTGCAGGAGATGAAGTTCCATGGTGGGTCCCAGACATGCTGGGGGCTGGTGCCACAGCCAGGTGGGGCAGGACAGGTGGGTCCTCTGGGATTGGCCTTCCCAAAAGTGCTATGGTGTTGAGGTTTTCCAAGCTATATTGGTTAGTCATGAACAAAACATGTCAATATTAGATTTGAAGGCATGCATGGGCGTTCAGTTAACCCAAAACAACAGATGTGAAACAGTAGAAACCACAGCAGCAATCCAGCAACTCCAAAGAAGGAAATTTATTCACCAAACAGCAGTAAAAATCTCTAGCGCCTCGGCCAACAAGCCTTTAACAGAGTACAGGTACTCTGTTAAAGGCTTGTTGGCCGAGGCGCTAGAGATTTTTATTACTGCTGTTTGGTGAATAAATTTCCTTCTTTGGAGTTGCTGGATTGCTGCTGTGGTTTCTACTATATTCGCTACATTTGGTTGCTGTGGTTTATCAAACAGATGTGAAACAGTTTGCATAGCAAACAGAGCACATGCATAACTGGAACAACAGTAAGCATTGAAACAGCATGCCAGTAACAATGACGGCAACATACCACCAATAATGTTATTTGAACAAGGTATGTTAACATGCAACAATGTAACACATCTCTTAACATTAGGTGTGGTAACAAAATACCCATAGTATATGAATAATAATTAGTGATGCAGATGAGGGGTGGTGGGAGAGAAGAAAAGTACATTAACAACTGCATAGGCTTCTATTTGTACTGCTCAGTACTCTAGAAGTCTGCCCTCACTTAACAACTACCTATGGCCTACCTATGATATAGCCATATTTATGAGGTGGGCCATGTGGACGGCCTTCTGTACAATAGTGCCCACATGGTGGTGTGCTACCAACCTCAGTGCATAAGTCACCTCACACCTGATTACACGCTCAGTACATTATAACTGTCATACTTAGTGTGGATGACATCTGCCACAGCATGGGGATTGATGGCTCTTCTGGCATTCCATTTGCAGTAATGGTTCTTGTACTGGTCAGTAATTGGGTGAGTGCCTCTTGGGGATGGCCACATCAGTAGGGGGATGTAATACAGTGGCTAGCTTGCAAGCATCCATACACCTGGACAGCCAAGCCACAGACCACTGTTATTGTCCTGTACCTCAGATGCATATATCTGAAATGGTAGAGGCCCCCAGACTGATACTTCAGGTACAGCGTTGTGGATGAATCTACTATTAGAGGTAAGTTCTACTACTTTGACTGAATGGCTACTATCATTGGGCCAGTTAGCTACCCATCTGGTAACCTACAGGTTGGTGCCTAGGTTTGTAGGCTTATGTATCCTGTCCACCTGAGGATTAGTGTGAGAAGACTGGGCTAGGTGAAAGTAGGCATTGTTCACCATCTTCACCTAGTCCCTGTGTTTGTTGACCACTGCAGAAAGGTCAATCAGGTTTCACAGGCGTGATCTCCCTTTGATAATGACATGGTGTGTGGGCTCAAGCATTTTGATGTTACTGATGTCGTTACTGATGTCCCTGTTCATAATGTCCTTGATATTGCCTCCCATGTTCTTGCAGGGCAGGCTAGTTAGGCTAATGTGCATCATATTGGCTGGGTTGGTGGATTGCGCCACCTTTTTGTATAGGAATGACAGTGGCTGTCCTCTGTGCAGATGGGATGACACCGGTGCTCAGGCTGTGGTTGACTACAGTGTGGAATGGATCTGAAAGCCCATGCCTGCGTTCATGTGGGATGCAGGCAGGGATGGTATCATGACTACAGAGACCTCTTTTTGTTGGCTTTGAGAGGGCATTATGGACCTGCTTCTTGATGATGAGGGGAGGGAGGTAGGTGTTGCACATGCACATGTGTATCACTGGGGGGGGGCAGGGGGTGGTATTTACACTTCACTTGTCTGCAGCCGGTTGCCTATATCTATACCATATGTGCATGTGGTGTTACTGGCCACCACTACAGAGCAGATTTGTGTGTTGCCTCTGGAATTGCAGATACATGTGTGGAAGGCCTAGTGATTTGCCTTGGTGGATGTGTCTGATTTGCACTCAAAGACAGCCTTAGGGTACATCACTTGTGCCCTTATTTGCTTGTACAGACCAAGGTGACATTGCTTCCAATGAGGCAACTGTTCCTTCTTGGCCTGTCCAGCAATTGTTTCCATCTATTATGGTATTTGTGTATTGCTGCTGTCCACCACAGGCATTTGCCCTACCTTGAGGGAGATGATGTTATTCTGTCAGCTACTGCTGAGTCCATACAGTTATGTGGATGCCTATGTAGTATTGTGGTGTGGGCCTGAATGGTGCTGCTAGTTTCAACAAATGGGAGGTTGGCTGTACAACTACTTCTACCTACTCTGAGAGGATTTATAGTCATTTGTGTACAGTTCATTCTGTTTGACACTGTAAAGGGGGGCAGAGGAGATGGTGACCTGAACAGTGATGGCTATGTGGTCAGATATTACCAAGGGGATGGCACTGTAGGAGTGCTACAGTGGCTACTCATGTTGGTTAGGACCAGGTACATGAGATTCTCACCTGCCTTAGGAGTGTTGATTGGCTGATCCACTGCATTGCCAATGACAAAGCCGATGAATCTATGTGTGTTCATGTTCAGGTGGCATAGGTCAGGCACACTATGGTTGGGTATTTAAGTCACCCAGGAGCAGGGTAGATGATTGAATCCTGGGTGTCCATAGTCATGGCTGGAGGCCTGTAGCTAGCTATGATTTGAGTAGGTGTTTTGTCAACTAATGGCACCCAGGATGTCACCCATGCAACATACTGTTTGGCCAGCCTGGAGGTGTGTATGTGTATGCTAATGTTTAACACTCCACCTCCTGTGGCTTTGTGGGACTCCATTTGGGGTCTAAACATATGATAGGATGAGTGACCTGGCAAGGTTGTTGTGCTCTCCATGCTAAAAAGCAGGTGTCAGTGACTGCACAAATGTCAGCATCCTACAGGACAAGGTACACTTGCATTGACATGGGTGTCATGATAAGGCACCTAGCTCCTGTTAGAGAAATACATCTGCACAAAGGCACACATCAGTGGTGGGCAAAGGCCAGTAAATAGTCTCACTTTATGAATCTAGCTGAAACACACTTATTTGCCAGCAAAGGCAGTGTCACATTCACAGATGTACTCTGTAGGATATGACATCTGACAATAACATTTATGGTAATTTGTTATGACTTCAGTCTTTAATGGGTTGCCAGTGATGTGCCAGACAATACACAACTGAGGCAGTGACTACAGATATGAGGCAGACATGTGGTCAGTCTGCAAAACTCTGGGCAGTTGTCAGGTATGGGCTCAGTATATTACATACAGTTCAACACACACATCTGTACTTGTCGTGCAGTATGAACATACCCTATGTACATCTCTTGCATTTGTAGCACAAGCATATGTAGAGTAGCATTCACAGGTGACATATGAATAATTAGAACATCCCAGGTAGCTGGCCTACCAGTGTAACACACAGTACTGGACAACAGAGACTCTATTAGTAGTCATACATGAGCTGACCTTTGCTGGGGTGACTCAGGGGCCAGAGATGTGCTCCATGTCAATGCAGGTAGGGCAAGCAGTAATGGCCATAGGTGCTGGACAGCAGCTTGTGAGTCCAGCAGGTCTTGTTGTAGCCTAGTGTTTAATGTCCCATTTGACATCACTGCATCCCCCCCTTCTGCATTCCATTACATGCTTACATGATTAACATACCTGTTATAGTGCTCAGGAGCTCCCTCACACCAATGCAAATTGTTAGGTTTGTATATTCACAGTCTGTCTTTATGTAGATGGGTTGAGACCTGTGTTGCATAGGCAGCAGCTTGCCTTTTGTAGGTACTGCTTATGAGCAGGTGATGGCCTGCGCACCAAGCAGTGTCTCCCACTTGCTACTTTCATCCAGAGCAGCTGTGTTGTCTTTCCATTTGCCAATGCCATAGCAACACAGTGCTATAATTACAGCCTTCATGTGTGCCTTGACCCTTTTCCTTGCCTGTGTGGAGGACATTATGGAGGTTTAGGGGCTACAGCTTCACAGATGGTAGGTGGGAATACCTCTCAGGAGAGGATATGTGGGACAGCCCAGCAACATACGGAACAAAGCCCCAGAATTGGGTACAGATTGTAAGTCAGTAGTGCTGTTATACAGATAGAGGGTTGCTAGTTTAAACAGGGTTCATCTGGATATGCATTTTCTGTGTAAATTGACATCTGACAGCGATATGTTTATGACATACCTCTCAACTGTCCTGGTGTCCACAGACTGTCCTGGGGTTCACCTGTTATGTTTGGTCTGTTCTTCAGACAACATCTGTTTTTTTGTGGAAGCAGTAGGATAATGTGAGGATTGTAGTCAGTAACAGTTGACATCCATTGGTGTTTCAGATATCATATCCTTCAGGGATGTTATGTTACAACAAAGCCTGTGACACTGTTAACTGTTTCAGTTTGTAACACCATTATGTGCAATATGTTCCTCTTTCTGTCCCCCTGTCCCCCAAGTATGTCATGCTTTGTCCAGATGTCTTGCAGTAAGAGGATCAGAGGTATGTGATATCATTATTTATTGACTGCACTCAAGGTATTATCTCATTGACTTAGCAGACTCCTAGAAGTGGTATGCAGTAGTGTCCATGAATATGGTCTCACACCCTGGACATTCTGTGGAAATCTGTATATATGAGAGTTATGTATGTCTGGCTATTGTGAAGTGACTGCCAATATTGTGCAGCAGTGTTGTGGGTAAGTGTTTGTTTGGCTGGGTAGGGAGAGTAGCAGACGTGAGTGTCACAGATCTTTTTTTCTATCTGACTGTGCATGCTGCTATGGCTGCTGGTAGTCTATCAGGTGTGTATGTTTATAGAGGCAGACTAAGATAGGTCCTGTAACACCTAAGGATTCCCAGTACACTGTGAGTTGGGCCAGTATCTGTCAGTGTATTGTGTGACTAGGACTCAGGATATATTCATTCAAACAGTTGTTCTACTCTAGAGTTAATTTGGGGAACTGGTATGTTTCTGTGACTGTGGTGCAAATGGTTCTGGGTGGACATTTATACACCACTATCTGCTTTTGGCTACTGTTCCATCCCTGTAGTGCATGATATATTTGGATATACATGGGTAATTGCCCAGAGCTGATTTGGGTTAGTGTTGTGTTGGTCTTACTGTGGTTCAGAAGGTGCTGGGTGACATGGCTGGTGGCTGTCACAAGTTTTTCCATTCTGTTACATGACTGTGGTCATACCTCTCCACTGTCCAGATGTCTAGACACTGTCCTGATGTGTGGCTCATATGTTTTGTCTGTTGGTCACAACAGTTGCAGGTTTCTAAGACATCACTGGATTGATATGAGCATTGACATCATATATGTGTGTGTATATATATATATATATATATATATATATATATATATATATATATTGGTATGTATATATGCATATATATGTATATAACAGTAGTACGGATATATAATTCCCCCTTATGTTGAATGACTGTTGTGCATGATATGTTTGTAAAAACATTGCCAATTCTTACAGCGCAGATGGTGTAGAGGTTTGTTGTTGTGATTGTTTTGCACAAGGTCCTGGGTTTCAGACTAGGAAGTGGCTACTTTTTCATTAATGTTAAATGACTAGAATGTATAATATGTTTGTAAAAGCATTATTGATTCCCACAGCTCAGATGGTGTAGTGGGACTTTGCTGTGATTGTAGTCGATAGTATCCTGGGTTTGAGACTTAGAAGGGCTGGTTATTTTGTTGCCGGGCAGAACAGGGGCTGATGGAGACAGAGTGATTAAGGCACTTTTAAGCAGTTGTAATCAGTTTTGCGTGGTGCTAAGTGTTGCTAAGAGACATTTAAACCCTCTTTGCTTCACTTAGCACCGCTTACTCCCACTTACACCCAAACTAATTTTCTTTAAAGAAAAGAAAAAAGGGTGATAGGAAAGTGGTGAAATGGGGGCAAGAAGAGGGTAAAACATTATGAAAAGCATCTAGAGATGTGCAGGATGGGTGTAGGACATGACCATAGCTCTACATTTCTTCGGCAGCAACAGCTGTGAATTACATGTGTAGAATTTACCACAGGGATGGATGTTGGCAACATACATTTGCAGAGTAATCTGTGGGTTGATTGATTAGTTTCACTGTACTTGGGGGTGAAATGTAGAGCTATGTATGGGGCAATTTTTTTTGTGGGACAGATGCCCTTTTGTTTTTTTAAGGTGAAAGTGGGATGTTGGGGAAGGGCTATAGGTATGTTTGGGGAGGTAGGTTGGGTGGGATAGGTTGCATTTGCCGACAGACAAGACAGCAGACAGGGATAGTATATGACACATGAGGGGATTAAACACCTTTGACAGAGAGGGTGTTTGGGAATTTGAAGCCCATGAGCCCCCAAATGGATGCAGTGGGACTGAGGTCCCCACCCATGGGTAGTCACCACTGCTCCTTCACGTCACCAAAGGTGGCTGTGTTGGGGGCTGGAGAGGAAGGGCAGCCTGACTCTCAAGGTCTGCCAGGCAGCCCTCAGTCTGGGGCAGCTGCCCACCCATCTTGGCTCAGATGGTGCTGTGCACCAAACCCGGAAACTGACTACGGGTGACAGGCTCCTGTCCATGCCCGCTCCCAGGGGGTGATGGGCCCCATCCCCTGAGGCGGTTCCACCCAAAGATTGTGCAGGACCAGCAGATGAGGAAGTCCCAGGTTGGGTCTCAGATGTGCCGGAGCCCGGTGCCATGGCCAGATGAGGTGGGACAGGTGAATCCACTGGGATCTGCCTTCTCAAACATGCTATGGTGTTCAGGTTTTAAAAACAACACATTTCCAGATTAGTTATAGCAACATGCATGGGTGTTCCAATTAACCCCATAAAACAGATTTGGAACAGTTGCATAGCAAAACAAACACATGCATAAATGGGACAACAGTATGCATCGTAACAGCATGCCAGTAACACTGACGGCAACAGGCCATTAACAATGGTATTTAAACAAGGTAACATGATAACATGCAACCAATCAAATATATGAACAATAATAGAACATAAGTCCCAACATTAGGTTTGAAGTAAAACATACCCATACTATATGAATTATTGCATTGATCCAGTTGGGAGGGGGGCAAAAAGTCCATTAACAACTGTTTATGCTTTTATTTTCCACAACAGTACTGCTTAATATTCTATGGGTCTGCCCTTACTTTACATCTGCTTATGGCCCATAGCTTCTGTAGCACAAACATACCTATTAAACTGTCAGCCTGGAATGGTATGGGGCAAACTGTGAAAATTCTGGGTACATGGCTAGAAGGGACTCATACATGTCAGGGATACATATCTGGCACAGGAGTGGTACCCTGAAGTGCTGTTATGTGAGTGTGCTACTGGCATATTTCAACTGGTTTCCTATCTGTGTCCAGGGTTATTGGCAATAGTGACCACTAGCCAAGACAGTGTGACATTTGAGAGAGATGTATCAGGAAGAGCGCATGTTCTATGTACCTATCCTGCTGTCATTTTCAGGCATGTGGTGTGACAGTTGAACAGTTGCACACAGTTTATCAGTATACCCTTCATATAGCTACTACCAACATTTCCATTACCTGTACAACCTGTGGAGAAAATATCTGTTAACACTACCTGACTGCTTTTACATTTATTCCTGATTCCTTGTGTGTAGATATGCACACACCTTAGTATTACTCCCTGGATTCGAACCATGTCTGGGTGTGCAAATTTAACAAGTGAGCTACTTGTCATCACATTGTGCTACTGGGGCGCTGCTATTTTGTGTTTCACTGTTTTCTGCCTAATAGTCTCTTGGTTAGACAGTTTGAACTTCTAATCCTGTGATGCATGCATGGCAGATAGTTATTGTACTGTGCATTACTCCTTTGGATTACTGCAATCTGGAAAGCAAAGGTTAACACAAGGCAATACTGGATGAAACACACTTTGAAACTTTACACATTACTATTCAGGGTTCAGAGCTTACTGCACTATTTAGTTCACATTTCAGTTATATCCTGTTTTACAGCTCCACCAGCCACAGTTTTTCTTACAGCTGGTTCACAGAACAACCTCAGTTAATGTATGCTGTCACAGCCACATTTGCTGTGAAGCTCCAGTATACATTCTATATGTACACAACAACATACCAGAATAAACACAACAGTTTTTTGTAGGAATCTTTATTGCACATCAATATTAGTCAGTCAAGCTTTTTTTATTTATTCAGTTCACACAGTAACAGCATACCTACTAGCAGTAAGAAATGTACTTGTTCTTATCCATTTGAACAATATACTGCAAAATAGATTTGTACTTACCAGCCTGTTGGCACAGCCTCAGCAGTCTGTCATCATGGGCTTCTATGTTCATAGCCCTCTCTGCTGCAGCTGGAGGGGAGAAAAACAAACATTATGCATACCTGTCTTTCACATTCTCAGGCTAGTATTTGCTACAAACTACTTGATAGTGATACTTACTCACTAATGGAGCATTCCATGTCCATGCATCATGGATTCACTGGGCCAAGAGCCCCCTTCCTCCACTGTAGGTTAGCATAGTAGTGCCATACCTGCTCACTAGTCCGGGGGATGCCAGTAGCACTGGCGAGATCACAGGCAAGATGGTCCTAGGCCTCCAATTTGTATTGTGAGCTCTGGTACTGGCCCTGCAGCAGTCTCTTCTCATGGTATTCTACAAGGAGTCCAGACATGTCCCTTGACTCCTGAATGCTCCAGCACTGCACCCGAAAGTGGGCTCCCTTTCTAATGCCAGACATGTTCCAGCAGAGATCAAATGAAACAGGTTATGGCTGTATTCCCACCTGCATGGTTTAAATAAGGCTATCTTCCCATCTTTTTCTGTCATTGGACCATTTTGAAAATGCTGAGCACAGCTTAGCAGTGTGAAAATCTGCTAAGCTGAGTTGAACAATGCTTAAAGGGGTACTTGCTGAACACTGCTTAACAGTCTGCAAATCTGCTTAGCTGAGCTACCTGCTGCTTAGCAATCAAGTCTAAGTGATGCTTAAACCTGGTAAGCATAACTGAGCATTGCTGACCATTGCTCATTTTTCATTGTAAAAAAACTCAAAAAATCAGAATAATGACTTCATTTAGTAAGTGTATATGATTTACTTTAAATTACATCCCTCTATGTGCTTTCATTACATTAGCAAGGGGTGTGACTATACAGTATGGGTCACTTGTGTATACATGGGTGATTTCACATGTTATATGCACTCACACTTCCATTTTACACCAGCTACACCTCCCTGGTTGACAAAAAACAGTTAGTACAATGAAAACTAATTTTAACACTGTTTACCCATACAAAATAGCTTGCCTGTCTTAGTATGCAAACCATGGACACCTGCATATAAAGCGGGGACTCTTAACTACTACACTATCTCGGTTGGGAATTTAAGCTGTATATTTTTATCTCCTATGGGATGTTTAAACAATGCTAAACAGAGGGCCATAACATACACACCCACTCAGCTATGCTTAAACATTTCTTAGCATGGAAAAAAAATATTATATTATTGTTATATTATTATGTTTTATACTGAGTATTGTGGTTTTCTGACAAGTCATTGAGGGCTGCAGTCAAGAAATAATGGCATACATTTGGCTTCCAGACTTCTATCCTTTGGAAATTCATGCTAATGCAACCTGTTTTCTATTAACTTTCTATGTTTGTAAGAGCAATAGTTAAGAAATGTCCCTATTTGTACAGCTTTGTCCCTCCATCATTTGTGCCTTTGTCCACATGGACTGCAGTCACAAAGTAATGGCATACATTTGACTTTCAGACTTCTATCATTCAGAAATTCATGCTAATGTATAACCTGTTGGCTATCAACAACAGTCAGGAAATCCTTCTATGTGGCAAACCTCATCACTAAGGGCTTTTCATCCAGAAAAAAGGAGGTCATTGTCCCACTGTACTCATCCCTCATTAGACCCATTATAGAATACAATGCCCAGTTTGGTATGTACCTCTCAAGACATCTGCAACAACTGGAAAGGCCACAGAAATACCTCACTAAAAGAATCACAGGCCTAAAGCAGATGCCCTATGCTGACTGCCTTAAAAAACTCCAGCTATACTCTGTTGCATATCGTCTACTCAGAGGCGATCTTTGCTTAACATACAAGGCCATGTCAAACCCAGAGCTGTTGGACATGCTACACTTAAAGAAATCCCAATCCCTCAGAGCCACATGCTCCAGGGATCTAAACCTTGTCATCACAATAAACAAAACATGCTGGAGGGATAGGTTCCTGACCCAGAGACTCCCCAGACTCTGGAATAGATTGCCCATACATGTCAAGCAGAGTGCCTCTTTGGTCCTCTTCAAAAGGAACCTTGATGATTGGATGGGAGAAAGGAAATTCACCCCAGGCATCACGTCAGTCACCCTGCTAGACAGGGGTCCAGGGAAGTAAATAGTGTGGGAAGAAATAGCCAGGGAATTGTTATGGCTAGGCTTGTATAGGCCCTAGGGCTGATAGCCTAGTACCAACCTATGAATCTATGAACCTATGAGGTGTCCCTATTTTTAGGGCTTTGCCCCCCCCCATTATTTGTGCCTTTGTCCACATTTCCTGATTTAGCAGACTGCGAGGTGTCATACGGCAATTTTACAATGCAAGGAGTATGTCACTGAACCTGTCACATACCCCCTGCATTGCTTTCCTGCTCCTGTATGTATTTCAGTGTACGCAAACACTGAAATACCCATTTATTGCATTTCAGTGTCCACAGACACTGAAATACTGGCATAATATTAGAGAAATTCTCTAATATTATGCCACATTAGTTTTAGAAAGTGCCGTAGGGCACTTTCTGAGTGCAGCGGGCATGTTCATAGTCCATGCACTACTTAAACACTTCACCTGCACTTGTTCATGGTTCATGTCCATTTAGCCTTAACAGCAGCACACCTTCATGAATATGCAAGGCATGCTGTTGCTGTGGCTACGCGGACACAAACCACTCCATGCAGGAATAGCACTATTCCTGCACAGAGTTTATTTAATTCAGGGGCATGTTTTTTTTTTTTCTTTATACAAAGTGTAGATGTTCATTGAGACCAAATATTTTCTTGTCTTCTGTTTTTACTAAATTCAGGGGATCCATATAAGGGCACATTAAAAGTGAAGTAAAAGCTCATAGAGTGGCTAGCTTGCTCTTGAGGAAAGTTCTTCAGAGTCTTGTGCATTTCTGTGCTCATTGCTTACAGATGAAAATATCCAAACACATTCATGAAATTATGACCAAGCACAGTACTGCAAAATATTGAGCTTGTTTTATACATATTTAATTCTTTATAGCTCAACTTACTCAGGTTTAGATGTGTCAGTGGACATTCCTTTTCAAGCCTGAGAATTCAAAAAGCACCACTCATTCCCACTTTATATATTTACTTACTGACATAGCATTGTTATTCATATGTTGTCATTGCATGTGAATACCATCCTCATTTTTAAAAAGAATTGTATAGTGATAGCTATATAGAAATAAGGTAGGAAATCACAGAAGCTGTGGTGAAGAATTGATGCGAAAAAGGCGAGAAATTATCAAGCTAGGAATGTTTAACTTTCCCTTAAAATATATATATATTGGACATTCTATTTCTGTCCATCTCAACTAGTTCTACTTCAGGTGTCCATAGATTTTGGCTTGTACCAGCTTGGTCTCCTGTGATTTTTAAGCAACAATTATATAAGAACCCCTCGTAAGCTTTGTAATATTTATAAGATAAGCAATGATAGCAGGGCAGAGCTGATGAAGTCTTCCCGGTGAAAGGTCTGCTGAGAGTGATCAGTATATTTAAACAAAATTCAAGGCAACATATTCATGACCCTATGATTCCCAATATTTAAAGTGTTCATTTTATGTAACTACATTTTTTATAATTGCATTTTTTTGTATTTTTATAATTATGTTTTTATATTTTTCACGTGTTCCTATGGTAATCTAAAAAAGGACGGTCCATCTCAGACTCCCCACACCAGAAAGGTCACTCTGACTCCCATCCCTCACCTCCCTCAGGCCCAAGTGAGAGGCCCCTCTTTAATTCAACAATCAGAATGGAAGTCTCATGCTCAGACACTCCCACATTGTTAAGCAACTGTATAAAAAATGACTCATATCAAATTTATTGCAATGCTCTGCAGCACTCATTTGCCCTTCAATAAAGAACTGACATTTTACTCTACTTTTGTTTGGCTTTGATCTTTTTACTAACTCCAGACAAAGGTTGCAGCTGTAGTCCTAGGAACCTGAGGAATACATTTGAACAGGACCATGACTACACAGGATAAGCACAACTAAGAAGGATAAGCACAATGGCTCCAAGGGCTTGACCACTACCTCTTTTCATTTCCCCCTTGCTCCCCTTCCCCAGCAGGAGACCAAGGTCATACAAGCCAGGAATTTTGGACACCTGACGTGGAACTAGTTGAGAAGTGACCCAATTTTCTGTTGAAGATTCATCCCAGGACTGACATACTGCCACTTTTTATAGGTTCACCATCTTGCAGCACCATCAGAAATATCCAACTGATCATGGCTATAGGCAAAAACAAAGATTCTGAATATAACACTCTGCTAACAGTGCTAGTCCTAGTGGAGAACACTGATTGAAACACGTAAAACCACTATAGAATAACAAAGAGAGACTCCAGGGCACTAGATCGAAGCTGCAACACGTTTTATTAAGCGCTTTTCGTTTGAATCTAAGTTCAAACTTTATCAGACAATCATGAAAAAGTAAAAGTATAGCTTAATACTATAACATAAAGGTCACATGATGTTCCCCTTGCAATCAGAGAAAGGGAACTGAATAATTAATTAATTACATCATGGCTCCACTCCCATCAAGATTCATGCCTTTTAAACTTGGTTGACAAATGTTAACCCATACATCACAAGATTCATTCATTAAACCTTGAGCGAGTGTGTTAAAAACCTATGCTTTCACAAAGGCAACTAAATGAAAAACAAAGTTAAATGCCTAAATACTAGGAAATGTTGAGCTATAAACAATACCTAGTGCAACATTGTCATTAGTTATTTTTAAAAACATTATTATACTTGAATTCATAAAATATGCCCATATTAGTACATCACTTTTTTCATATACCTCGCCTACGCTTTCAATTAAAATACCTAGCCATATCACAAAACATGAAATATATTCTAAAAAGAAATGTGTTAAAAATTAATTAAAAACTGCATCTCCGCCACTCACTGATAAATACACTGTAGGAGATTTTTACACACTATATTTCATAAATCCAATGCCTGTAAAAATATTAGATCTATTTACTAATACTTTAAAGTTTGCCTTGCCAAATTTCTAAGCTTCATCAAACATTTAATTGAACAGGAGCCATTAAGTCCAGGATACATGTATGCATTTAATTTGATTTGCCAAAATAACTCCAGTTCTTCCAACTTCAAGCCCTCAGGCCCCCCTCTAATGTCATGTAAAACACAATCTATTACTAAATATTTAAATGTATCGTCCTTTTCTATCAATATGTGTTTTTCTAAAACATTATCCTGCTTGCCTTTACTAATGCATACTGATGTTCATAAATGCATTCACAGAATCTCCGTTTTAGTAAACAGGGCATTGTTGGCATTTGGCAAGGTAGACATACTTTGAGTTACAGTTGAATTTATTTCTTATTCTATATACTGTGTCATTAATGTTAAAATATGTTCCCACTTCTATATACTTGCAAAATCTACAAGATTCACATTTATACATTCCTAAGTGGCTTGACATTCTAGTTATTTTAGACTCCAGCAAGTATTTCCAGATTAGGGCCCCTCTTAAAGATAATTTTGGGAGAAGTCCCTACTTTCTGGAATAAATCAAGGTCAGTCTTTAATATGTCCCAATTCTTACCTACAATAAATCTCATGGTTTGGCTATCTGCACTAAAGGTTGTGATTAAACTGAGGATAAAATCACTGGGTTTATCCACTATTGATTATGGGGTAATGGTGAACTGCTCACTAATTATGGTAGAATTCGTGTCACTAGTTGTACTCAGAATGGGAGTATATATTCCTTTAGTCCTCTTTGATTTCTCCTCACTTATCAGGGAATCTACTAACTTATTGGGTAACCTCTGCTGGTGAACATCCCTTTCAAGGCCATACATTCAGAGTTGAAGTCATCCTCTAAGGTAACAATCCTAGCTGCTCTTACTAGTTGTCCTTTAACGACTGATTGTTTTTGATGGTAAGGATGACTACTGGAAAAGTGTAGGAAAAAATTAGAATATGTACTTTTCCTATACACCTTAGCCACATAACTCTGGTTGGAAAAATCTTTCTTAAGGCTAATGTCGAGGTAACTAATCTCGACATTATTGAAATTAAATGTAAATTTCAATAAGTCTGTTGTATTATTTTAAAAAATTCACCAAGGAGGTAGCTTTATCTATATCTCCCTTGATGATAATAAATATGTCATCCAGAAACCAAGTGTAGAAAAGAATATCTTCCCTGATGTTATATTCTTTAAAAATAAACTCAGATTCCCAATGGGCCATGACAAAGTTGGCTACACTGATGCCACATAGTAAACTCATGGCAACCCCAATTTTCTGCAGGTAATAGTCATTGTCAAAGAGGAAAAAATTGTTAGCCAATATTAAATCGAACAACTTTGTTACCAATTTGATCTCACTACTTGGTGTGCCTCTTCTATTCAATAAAATCCTAATCCATTCAATCCCTTCCTCATGTGGGATCAGGGTATATACATCTTTCACATTGATTGTAAGGAAACTGTGGTCCTTGTCAAACTGTAATTCACTGATTTTATGTAGAAAGAACCACAAATCCTTACAAATCAGTTTTTCATTGATCAGGTATTTTTTTTAAATTGAATCTATGATTTTCGCACTGGAATAGGTGATCAAATTTCAAGCAATGACTAATTGTCTAATTGGTGTGTTGGTTAAATCCTTATGGATTTTAGGGATCACGAATAATATTGGTATTCATGGAAAGGGCATACACATAAAGTTATATCTGGTTATGTCTATCCTTTCTTCTAGGTGTAACTTTTCTATTTGGCCCTTTATGCGTAGATGAGCTATGTTAAGTTCATTCAAAGATACTTTTTGGTATGCTTCAGTGGCCAAAATCTCATGGATTCGGGCTGTGTAGTCCCAATTATCCATAATTGTTAACCCTCCACACCTATCTGGTTTACTGACCCTCACATCAGCAACTCTTAACAGATTTAAGGCTTCCCATTCTTGTTTGGAAACATTTGGTTGAAATCCACTGTTAATATTAACCCCCCCCTGTTATACCTAGTGCAGGTAGAGTGTAAGTTAAATTCACAAAGTCATTCAAAGGGCTGTAGAGTTGGGTGGTTTTGTGGGTTAAAGGTACTGGCAACATGGATAGGATTGTTCTCTATATTATACTTGCCCCCAAAAAGGACTTTTAAATTGAGTTTCCTAATGAAACACGTAAGATGCAAACTCAAATTTATCCATGGAACTAAGGTATAACCTTTAGCCAGTAATTCCACCAAGTCTGGTGCTACACAAACAGAAGAATAATTAAAAATGTTAAATTCGCCTGCTGTATTCGTGATAATATCCAGGTTTCTGTTTAATCCCAGTTCTAACACTTCCGTTTGTAAAACTTCTGATTGTTCCTCTTTTTCTGAGTTTTGTTCTTCTACTTGGGGATTGCTCCCATCTGACTGGGATCCCAAAAATTTGATTGATACTGAGGGTTCGTCACTCCATCAGTATTCACATTGTGACCCTGATTTCTTATTCTTTCACTTCTCCTAACTGGGTTAACTTCTGGGCTCCCATCAGCTTCAAGGGTCAGTTCAACATTAATAAGTCTATTCTCATCATTGCTTACTGGCCCAGTGTGGTGGTGGTTACGTGAAAGCCATGATTGGGATGGTGGGGGCGGTGGGTAAGCAGTACCTGAATCATAGGCTGTTAATGCTGACAATGTTGCACTAGGTATTGCTTATAGCTTAACATTTCCGAGTATTTAGGTATTTAACTTTGTTTTTCATTTAGTTTCCTTTGGTAAAGCATAGGTTTGTAACACACTCATTCAAGGTTTTCTGAATGAATCTTGATGGGTGGGGATCCATGATGTAATTAATTAATTATTCAGTACCCTTTCTCTGATTGCAAGGGGAACATCCTGTGACCTTTATGTTATAGCATTAAGCTATGCTTTTACTTTTTTATGATTGTCTGATCAAGTTTGAACTTAGATTCAAACGAAAAACACTTAATAAAACTTGTTGCAGCTTCGTTCTAGCACCCCAGAGTCTCTCTTTCCTAGTGGAGAACACTACCCAAGGCAATGAAACAACCAGAACTAAAGACAACCCTAATGTAGCCAACACTGACACCAACTCTTTCAGAGATCTCAAGGAAAAAGTTAAATGCATGAAAAATAATAAAAACAAAAATCTGGTTCCTGGATAAAGATTCTGCCAATGGTACAGGAAGAAATACACAAAAATAACAAACTAAACAAAATCACCATGGCTTAAAGGCAAAATCACCTTTAATATAAAAAAATTAAATAAAGGCCCAAACTCCTTCACATTGGCATACAGTTCCTGTAAAAAAGACTTGATGTCTCTTAAAACTGTCTTTGTTACATCCAAAATTGGTCACAAAGTCTTTTCTACAGAAATAGAAAGTGGTTCAGTAGCCCATCCTTTGCTGGAAACTATAGGCCTCATTGATGGGCATACCAAACCATTATGTACTTTGGGAAGGCCATACAAGACAGTAACCAGCGGATATTCAACATTAAAATACTCGTGGAAGTCTTCAGTTATCATATTGGCCATAAATAGGTCAAAGACCAAAAAGGACACTTTCTCTATTACCCCATTCACAAGTACTTTAGAAAGCACAGTATAAGTAGACATGTCACTCAACAATTTCAGTATTTATTCCAGGTAGAATTCTTTATCTATTGCTACAACCCCCCCCACCTTTATCTGATGGTCTTATTTCTAATGAAGACATATTTTTTAATTCATACAAAGCTCTGTATTCATCTTCATTCAAATTATAAAAAGGCAGGGCTATGCTCATGTTTGAACACCTCTCTTATCTCCCGTTCACATACAGAGACATAAGTTTCAACATCTGGGTGAGCCTTAGGTACAAATAAACTAGGCTTCTTAAACTTAACATAACTGATGCTCTGTCCTGTAAACATTAATTTTAACAATATATTTGTACTTGTAAATCTAAAAGTAGATCTACCATGCTCAACCTTCTGGCTGGGACAAACAAAAGGCCTCTATTCAATAAAGAAATCAGCACCATTGTTAGTCTACATGAGGAAAGATTAAATATCATTCCACTCATGGCTTGTTCCTTGTCCTCAGCCCCATCCAAGCTGTTTCTGTCCTCTGCAACTGCATGGTTCTCCCTTTCCTCGCTCTGCTTCTGGAAAAAAGACAATGTAGTGGCATTGCTCATTTCAACAGATGCAGAGGATGCAGCAGCTGTTTGTGAAACTATCATCCCAGACCCAGAAATCACTGCAGCTGCATGTGCAGTCACAGTCTCAGTTTCTATAGCAGTATGTACATCCAAACACTGTGATTCCATTACTGGATTGCTAACTTCCTGTTCAGTGGAAGCCCATTCCCTTGGCCATGAAAAAAATGCCTGTTTATGAAAATCAGTCATATCTCATTGCAATTTCTTTATTTTAGAAGCTTGTAGTTTTTTCTTATAGAGAATAATACTATCGTGTAAATTATCCAGTTTACCACCAATCACTTCAACAAGATATCCAGATACAATTTCAGATTGTAGCCCCTTAATCTCATTCAACAATGCCTGCTCCTGGGGCAAAAAATATTTCACAAGCAATTTCATGTAGTCAAAACTAACTTTCAGGTTTAAAGCTTGCCACTGCTGCAATAGATCTGGGAATATGTCCCCACTGGTCAGCATCTTCAATATTATGAGACCTCTGGGGACTTCTCTATGATGGAGTAATGTGTCCAAATGAAATATTTTCCACTGGAGGCATTTATAGTTAAACAGTTTATTCCCAAGCTCCCTATATTGTTTAAGAAATGACAAATGCACTCATCCAATGCTGTATGATGTTCTTGCACCTTCACCATTGTATCAAGCATAGGATTCTTACTAGTACATAAAACTCTACCCAGTCTCTCAGTATGTGTACTCAGTGAACCAGGGTTATAGGTCAGCTCAGTAGTATAGCCTTCAGCCATGCCCAGTCTCCGGATACAAAAAAAGCCAAATAATAAAAGTCTTTTTTGCAGAAACTATATGCCAACATGAAGTAGTTTGGTCCTAATGATGACTATGTTTCTGTTCCCATGGATATTTAATCCCTGCTTACTGTCATCCCAAACACCTGGGGTATTGATAATATCAGGGACATTTTGGTAGTAGGAAGGTATTTGCCTCCTGAAAAAATTGATTTGGTCTGTATATTGTTGGAGATCATTTTAGAAAAGAATATTTTTGTTTTTAACAATGAGTTTTTTTTGCAGAAGGTTGGCATGGCTATGGGCATGGCTTGTGCCAATAGCTACACCAACCTAGTGTTGCTACAATGGGAAGAGAGTTCAGTGCTACATAACAATGAGTTTGATAGGTATGTGGTATGGTACACACAATTTGTGGATGATATATTCTTGTTATGGTATAGTTCAAGTGAGCTACTTTCTCGTTTCATTGAGTATTTATCTGATACTACAACTTTTTTGAGATTCACTTATAAGTACTTCAAAGATGAGATAGATTTTTTTTGGATGTTACTGTGAGAAAGTCTGATTTAGGGAATCTGAAAACTAGTTTATATATGAAGCAGAGCAGAAAGAACTTACTTTTACATAAGAATAGTATGCATCCAAGACATGTTGTTAAGAATATACTTAGTGGGCAGATTTTGAAAATGATGTGGCTGCATAATGAAGATACACAACTTATGGTAGCCATTAAGGATCTTAAGGGTAATTTTCTGAAGAGAGGGTACTATGAGAAAGAAATTGATGCTAGTATTACTGAGTTATTAAATGAGAGGAATACTAGAGACTGACTGTACTTTTCTGAGTAAGCCCCTGGAGATAGGAATGAGCATGAACATAGTGAATCTGAAAAGGTGAGGGTTCCTATGACATTTTCAAGTGATGTCAATGTTTTCTGTGACATCATTAAAAGGAATTGGGGTATATTAAACGTATCTGTGGAACCTAGAGAGGCTGTGAGTGAGACACCCATGTTTTATTTTAAGAAGAATCTCTCACTAAAAAGGCAGTTATGCTACAGGTCAGGATTGGCTATATCAGCTTCTTTGTCTAGAGACAAGGGACATATCCCTGTAGAAGTTGTAGTACCTGTGATTATATTATTACTACAATTCATAAGAGACTCATTTGGAACAACCTCGATAAAAACCTAGCCAATGAATGGGACAATATCTTAAAAGAAGCAGGCCTCAAACTTGTTTTAAACTGCTCAAGCACAACCTAATTGAGTAGTAGAATATGCTAACTGAACCTTAGAGGCTTGAAGAGCTATATGCACAACATAAATACAGCTATAGTTTCATAGGTAAATACAATACTAGGCTAGCTGCCCTTGTAGGCCATTTTAAACCTGTGCTTGAATTAACCTATTAACCTATTCCATTTCGATAGAGATTGGCCTTACTCATTCTATGGTGGATAATTATATACTACCACTAAAGAGATTAACTGGGATTATGCTATAGATTGCCAGAGGGGCCACATGCATAGGATAAAGCATTTAGAAGTTGCTTCTGTCCATTTGTAGCACAGAGAGAAGTCTTGGGGTAAGTTTTCTGTTTCCCATCCATAGACACAAGTTACACGTGGAGATGGAGAAGGTTGAATTTTGTTTTATGTGGATGGGGAGTCCATTCCAGAGCAGTGGTATGCTCTCCTAGATATGACTGTCCCATCAAACTGTTCTGTTACTGTTGCAGAAGAGGATTAGATCACTAGATTGGGTATTTCTAATGCCATTTGATTTGCTGATGTACAGTAAATCTATTAGTATTGGATCAGTGGATGCCTTGTATGGCAGACAAAGATCACTTATTAGAAGTTTGTAGGATACTGGCTGCAATGCCAGGGCTTTGAGTTGGTCCATGTAAGGGATGTTGTGTAGGCCTTGTATCCTTTTAGTATTTCTGTGGGGTTTCCATTTGTTGCATGTGTCTGGACAGATAAATGCCAAAGGGGCCATACCCATTATATAGTTATGTCTTACTGTATAAAATACTCTGCTGACCAACAATAGTAGTGTCTTTACATGTTGCCATGATGTCCTGTATTTTTGTAACACTATGTAATTATTCTTTCACTGTGAACATTACTTATTGATTGTTAGTTAATAACTACTCATGTAAGTGTTCTTAATCTGTATTATTTTGGAAATTTTCTCCCCGGGCCTCCACTCAAAACAGGCTCCTTGACAAGTCAGAGCTTCCTGGTAAACAAATGCAAAATAAAATAATAAATAAAAATAAAATATTCAATGACTGGCCAAATGAGGATTGAGTAAAGAGGAACAATGACATCGCAAGATCTGAACACAATCCTTTTATTTATGAGTTCTGCAATATAGAAGGACTGACTGAGAACAATGGGCACGTGTTGGTCAAAAGTTAGGTAATTGCCCACTAAGTTCCCAAATCCTGAACAACTGGGTCAGCTCTTAGGCATATATTATTAATGTGGTAGTTCCCTTGGTTATGAGACATCTAAAAAGATACAGTGATGCAGTGTTTGCATTTAGTTTCATTCCTTGATTTTGGCACTTGTCATTTATCTGGGACTAACCACCCTGCAGGATGGCAGACTCATTTTGGAATTCAATGACTTCTCCTAGCTTGCAGTCATGTGGATACTTAGTCAAACAGAGCCCTTTAGTATTTGTTTTTAATTCAGAAAAGTACATATCAAACAGGAGATAGGTGACTGGTCTCTTTGCGCAAGCACCAGTTTGCAATCCATTGGGTGACATAAGGGTTTATTCCCAGTTTATTTAACTTTTCTGTTTTTTATTTTACTATATTTCTACTTTTTCCAAGGAAAATTTAAGGACATTGACAAAATAGTTAGTAAACATGAGCCCATGACCAAAGAAAGGAAACTGAAAAAGATGGAAAGGGACTTCCATGGCCAACTAAACCCAGAAGCAGGTGAAAAGCACACCACCAACTATTGCAGATGGACAGTCTACAGACCACATGGAACCTCAAGGAGGCACATAGATGGAACAGAGGACCATGCAACCATTACAGCCAGAACCAAGCCCACAGAGAAGACCACCAACACTGCAACCCAAATGACAAAGATACTGCTCAGGATTTTCATGACAGCCCCACCCCAAGAGAACCCAGGCCCAGATGACAACATCTCCAGGAGGACACCATGAGCAGTGAACCACCACAAAGCCCCTTCATAATCAGAACAGAGTGGTACTCCAAGGACCACATCCACCGCACCTTGACAGAGGACCCCACTGCAGAGGATGCCACCCTTCAAACATACCAGACACAACTACCGGCCAAAGATCCGGCAGTCTCCACAAGCCAGCTATCATCAGAGGGACAGGGCCTGGCAGGGGAAAAGATAGTTAAAGCACCTCTAGCACAAATCACATGGAAGCCAGAACTAGGACCCTTGCTGAGATCTGGTACTGTTCAGTAAAGAAACTCAGCAAAATGGAAAACAGAATACTAGGTAAGGGGCTTACTTTTATAACACATTTGTAGCAGCATTGTAAACATTATTATAAAAATGGAAAAAGATCAGTAATTTTTGCCCACCTAGCCATCTTATTATAGCAGACTTTGAAAACAAATGTGGGGCTAATGTTAGTAAGATCTTAAATAAACCAGCTAAAAGAAAATTTTACAACCTAGGCAATGAAGAAATCAAAGTGCTCCTCAATCTGAGGAATGATAAGACCAGGAGGACAATGAAAGCAGACAAAAGTGGAGGGATCTCAGTCAAGGACACAACAGTATAACAATAGGATACCTAGAATACTGACCAATGCAGCATTTTACAGCATGACAGACCTAGGCAGGGCGAAGATGGCATATGAGGAAATCTTTTTAGAACTGGCCAACTTAAACAAACAAGGGGTAATAAACAACAACCTTCATACGTTCTTATCTGTAACTAGTTCCAGGATTCCATCATTATTTGGAATACCTAAACTGCAGTGGTAGTTCAATCACAGAACGTATTTCTATTTATCTTGAAATAAAGATAAGGTCTTCAACAGAAAGTTAAAGGTCCTTCATATTAGACTTCATGGACTTCCTCAAGAAAATTGGAGATATTACCATGGACAACTCTATCTCGGTCACCACAGATGTGGAGGCACTCTGCACAGTACTTCCACTTGATTACTGCATCACAGCAGTATCAAAGCTTACAGTAAAGAGTGGGCATCCCTCCCAGGTGAAGCTGAGGTCTTGGGCAGGCTCCTCTGTATTCTCCTCAGCAACACAGACAACTATTTTCAAAGAAAATACTGGGATATCCATGGCAGCAGCCATGGTGACCAGCTTGGCCAATATTCCCTCATGAAATGGGAGAAGGAGACCCTTTATAAAATACAAATCCCCATTCCATCATCTCATGGGTTGCTGTTTATGCTTCATAGATTTATAACCCACCACAGCCTGGAGCAAGTTAATTTTCTTGACCCTACCATTACCAAAACCTAGACATAGGGAGACTATCAAACAACCTGTACCAAACTACCCACTCGAGTGAACCTCCTGCTACACAGCAACAGTATGCATCCCTAAAGAACAAAAAATAATATGATCAAGTCCCAGGATCTTAGAATATGAAGGTTTCAAAAGAACCACAGGACTTCACCAAGCACATAATAGAACTTGAAAATATGTTTTTGCCAGGGGTTAAAGCAACAGGCATCTATGTAGAATCCTTGACGCCATCATGGTTTGGAGAAAAAAATTACCTCTTCCTCCTGAATCCAGTTGATAGACCACATAGAGACCTTAACAGTATTATTAGGTGATTAGCCGATTCCACCTAGAAGTACACCATAGTTCTTATCTATTCAGTCATCTACTACCACTATGAAATAAAAAATCATCACTGATAACTGGATCATCATCTGGATAAAATCATACCTGAAAGACAAAATTTTACTTTCAAAAAAGGAAAGAACATAAAGGACTACATTGAATGCAAACCAAGTGATAAGGATCTCAGGCACACGGGACCTTTCTGTGTGGCCCACTCAGCTGTAAGTTAAATACATGAACAGTTCCAATGGTTTCTAATGTCCAGACAAAAGGAAAACTTTCAGAAGCAGAAGCTACAGAAACTGCAGCATAGAATCAGTAGTATACAGGGCAGAATGCAACCTCTGTAATTATTTCAGTGTTAGAAAAAAACTGTCAACAACTTCAAACACAGGATTGCCAAACACAACTCTGAATTAAGAACTGGGCCTCTCGAGAACCTCCTGGAAAAACATCCCAAAGAAAACTTGGCTACACCCACATTAAGTTACATAGACTTGATAAGATTAAAAAGGGTAACAAAAATTATAGACTTGAAAAGAAGGAATTGGAGTGGCAAATTAGACTATCAGTGGGAAAGGCACCTGTCCTCAACATCACTTTTTCTATTAAAAGCATCCTCAACTTTAGAAAACTGGACCACAGACTGTTTTACTGAAACCAGTCTCTCACACTCGGGAATTATAGCGCCTAGTGACTTTCTTTATAGTATTCACATTTTCTGATAATGTGGATTCATTTTCAATAGTTATTGTTACTTTTATCACTATTTTTCCTATTTTTGTTTTTGTATTCAATTTCCATGTTTACATGCTTCTTACATTTTTCACTCTTTAATTTTTATTCATTTTATTTTTTATTTTACATTTATTGACCAAGTTTGTCCAGCTCAGCTGATAGCCCTTTTTCAGTGGAGACCTTTATTATTATTATTATTATTTTTAATTTCCAAAGTTTACCTATATTTTTATTTATTTTAACTTGCATTTTTAGTTTTACTATATATATATATATATATATATATATATATATATATATATATATATATATGTATATATATATATATATATATATATATATATATATATATAATATATATATTATATATATATATATATATATATATATATAATTATATATATATATATATATAAATTATATATATATATATATATATATATATATATATATATATATATATATATATATATATATATATATATATATATATATATATATATATATAGATATATATATATATATATATATATATATATATGCAATATACAGATTTCTTAAAATTTACATACTCTAAATGAATTGGCACCATTAATTATTCAGACATTTTCATTTCTAAAGACTATGAACATGAGTAACCACTACAGCACCCCTACAGTATCATCCTCCCTGGTAAGATCCGACCATAAAGCGATCACTTTTGAAGTCACCATCTTCCCTGACCCCTCCCCCCTTTAGCTAGGGTCATACAAAAAAAATTTCTCCAAAGCTGATTACAACCTCCTGAAGAATAGTATAAATAGCTTCATTGCCCCCTCCCCCTCTGTAGGCAATAGCACCCATATCCAAAACTACACCAAAGTACTATACGCGCATTTATATAGCTGCATGGAATCAGGAATATTGGCAGGACAAAATCATCCTCTGCAAGTAAATTGTTTGGTGGACATCTGCAATAAATAAACTATATAATGAAAGGAAAAATTGCTGTCCAGGACCAAGAAGGAACAGGTGCCCATTTGGAAGCAATCTCTCCTTGGCCTGAACAAGCAAATAAGAGTACTAGGGAAATCCTCTAAAGCCAACTTCGAGTCCAAACTGGCCACATCTACTAGAGACAATCATAAGGCCTTCTTCACATATATCCGCAATCTCAAAGGAAGCACCCAGATCTATTCAGAACTGGTGGTCAAGGACACCACATACACAAATGCTGCAGATATAGCCAACCTACTGACTGACAGATTCAGTGAAAACTTCACCCCTCTGTCCCCCCATCAGTAAATCAGGACATCCCCAGTACCTGCCCCATCCCCTTATCTCTAGTGGACAGGTCATCACTGCCCTCTCAAAGGCAGAAAATACAGCCTCTATGGGACCTGATAACATCTCAGGCTGCATCCTACATGAATACAGGCATGAACTTGCAGCACCATTAGGCACCCTATTCAACCAAAACCTGAGTACTGGCTTTGTCCTGGCCGAGTGGAGGACAGCCACTGTCATCCCTTTACACAAAGGTGGAGTATCCACTGATCCAAGAAATTATAGACCCATCATCCTAACTAGCCTGATCTGCAAGCCCATGGAATGGATTATCATGGACCTCATTAACAGGGACATTGGCGACCTCCAAACACTTGACCCCACACAGTATGGTTTTGTCAAGGGGAGGTCAAGTCTGTTAAATCTGGTTGACTTCTCTGAGACAGTCACCAAGGCCATGGACAAGGGAAAGATGGTGCATACCACCTACCTTGACCTGGCCAAAGCCTTTGCCACTATTCCTCACTTGGGCATAGTAGATAAACTATCTCAGCTAGGCATCAATCTATACGTTACCAGATGAGTAGCAAACTGGTTCACTGATAGAACCCACCTAATCAAAATAGGGGAAGCCACCTCAAGCAGTAGACCCATAGCAAGCAGCATAGCCCAGGGATTAGTCTTGGGACCTTTGTTATTCAGGATATCATACACTGAGGTACAGACCGAAACCAGTAAGTTACGGCTGACCAGGTTTGCAGATGATTGCAAGCTGGGCATGGTCATCAATTCCCCAAGTGATGTGGACGTCCTCCAAGAGGGTCTCACCCAAACAAATGACTGGTGCCAGAAATATGGCCTCAAGCTGAATGCAAAAAAATTCATCATCATCCCCTTTGGGGAGAGTGATGTCCCCACATATTATCACATTTATAATAACGTCCTAAGTACACAATCAGTCATGAGGTATTTTGGCACCCAGGTTGATAGCAACCAGACATTTGACCACCATGTTGCTTCCTTTGTATGGAAAGCTTTCTTCATGGCCCACTTCATAAGTAAGGGTATCTCATCCAGGGACAAGGAGGTCATCACATCCCTGTATTATTCCCTTATAAGACCAATTATTGAGTAAAATGCTCCCTTCGGCATGTACCTCAAAAAGCACATGCAGCAGCTGGAGAGACCATGGATGTTCCTCACCAGGAGAATCCAGGGCCTCAAACATCTACCCTACACAGCCCTGTCCCTCTACTCAGTTTCAAACAGACTCTTCAGACGTGACCTCTGTCTGGCATATAAAGGAATCTCAGACCCAGCCTTTACAGGACTGCTGCATATCCACATCAAGCAGAATACCTCATTATGTCTTTTTAAGCACAACCTCGATAAATGGATGTGAAATGGAAAATACACCCCTGGGATTCCATGTGTCCCTGCTGGACAGGGGCTTTGGGTGCTGACTTGTCTAAACATGGACTAAACTCTTGGTTAGACTTAGGGCCTCAGGGCCAATAGCCTAGTAACTTCCTATGATCCCATGATCTTATGTACTCAAAAGTTATGTCTCCAATATACACAGAAAGGAGACTTACTCAACTTCCCTATTGCACTGAATAGTAAGTTAAGGAACAGATGGTAGATTTGTCCATATTAGAGACAAAGCAAGACACTTTTCTACAAGAACCGGAAAAAATGGTTAAGATGTTTTATGAGAGGGACTATCCTGACTCCCTAGTGATCTTGGTGAAAAACAAATTACTAATGGGAGGAAAAAGAAATTTGCTCCCATCTTAGAAAACACCCCAGTTTTGATCAAAACGCAAACCCTAGCTTTTATAAGTAGAAAATTCCAATATCAACACATATTGCTCAGACACAGCTCCACGTGGTCCTGTTGAGTCTTCCTGGCTACAGAGAACTGAAAAAAAGCGACTGCTTTCCTGATTAAGTATCCTGCTGTTTTTTATATTTGTTTTACCTTCTACTGCTTACCTAGAGCAAGCTTTAACTGTTTTCATAGTTATTTACTGCATTTTTTATTATCTGCACTTAAAAGTACATTTTAGTCAAAATTAGTCTAATTCAAGTCGAAAAGTGTTTGTTTGCTGTTTAATTTAATTGTTTGGCTGCCCACTAAAGTGTGCTAGCCTGTACTACTGACTTATTGCCTTTTCTGCATTTCTGTGTGTTTCTATTTAAAAAAAAAAAAAAAATATTCCTTGTTTTCCTGCCTCTCCTAAACTAGTTAGACCAGTTTACAGGCCTTGCTGTATCCTGGGCTGTGTTGTAGTTCCTGTGTTGTCCATTGCCTTACTTGGATAGAAGGAAGTTTCTTAGCTCACCAGTGGGAGTGGGGAGCCTTGAATAGCCTACCTGTCCTTGAGGGAAGTGACCTCAGCACAAGAAGCTGTAGTAATTGGTCATTTTGGACCATTTCTAGCTCTTTTGAAGTTCCCTGGTTAAAATCTGCCTCTGGCATTTTTTTGAAGCCATATTGCTCACACACAGCTCCACGTGGTCCTGTTGAGTCTTCCTGGCTACAGAGAACTGAAAAAAAGTGACTGCTTTCCTGATTAAGTATCCTGCTGTTTTTATATTTGTTTTACCTTCTACTGCTTACCTAGAGCAAGCTTTAACTGTTTTCATAGTTATTTACTGCATTTTTTATTATCTGCACTTAAGAGTACATTTTAGTCGAAATTAGTCTAATTCAAGTCGAAAAGTGTTTGTTTGCTGTTTAATTTAATTGTTTGGCTGCCCACTAAAGTTTGCTAGCCTGTACTACTGACTTATTGCCTTTTCTGCATTTCTGTGTGTTTCTATTTAAAAAAAAAAAAAAAAAAATATTCCTTGTTTTCCTGCCTCTCCTAAACTAGTTAGACCAGTTTACAGGCCTTGCTGTATCCTGGGCTGTGTTGTAGTTCCTGTGTTGTCCATTGCCTTACTTGGATAGAAGGAAGTTTCTTAGCTCACCAGTGGGAGTGGGGAGCCTTGAATAGCCTACCTGTCCTTGAGGGAAGTGACCTCAGCACAAGAAGCTGTAGTAATTAGTCATTTTGGACCATTTCTAGCTCTTTTGAAGTTCCCTGGTTAAAATCTGCCTCTGGCATTTTTTTGAAGCCATATTGCTCACACACAGCTCCACGTGGTCCTGTTGAGTCTTCCTGGCTACAGAGAACTGAAAAAAAGCGACTGCTTTCCTGATTAAGTATCCTGCTGTTTTTTTATATTTGTTTTACCTTCTACTGCTTACCTAGAGCAAGCTTTAACTGTTTTCATAGTTATTTACTGCATTTTTTATTATCTGCACTTAAAAGTACATTTTAGCCGAAATTAGTCTAATTCAAGTCGAAAAGTGTTTGTTTGCTGTTTAATTTAATTGTTTGGCTGCCCACTAAAGTGTGCTAGCCTGTACTACTGACTTATTGCCTTTTCTGCATTTAGCGGAGTTGTCACTAGAGCACCATCGGGCAGCGCCGGTTAAACAAGGTTAAACTATTTCTGGCTCCGTAAAGTGTGCTCTTCATTTTTTCCCTTAGAACTGCTCTACTTGTAATCTAAACAGTCTATTCTCTATCTGTAAAGCTCAGCACTTGTTCCTAAAGCATTTTTAGTCAGGTAAAGCACTTCTATATTATACAAAGTACTTCACTAGCTTAAAACCCCTTGAGTACCCACTTCCCTATAGGTCCTTTCTGACTCAGTTACACAGCAAACTTTTTCATTTCTTCTAGCATGTCAAAGGGTCAGTTGCTAGCGTCCTCTCCTGCTCAGCTGGTGAATCTGGGAATATTGAGGCAATGTTACAATTGCCTCATGTACACAGACAACCCTCTCCTCCTCCCACAAAACACAAATACATGCGAGAGATGCAACTATATAGCCAAACTGGAGGCTGAACTCTCTCAACTCAGGACTGGCAAAACCAGACAGGAGGAGAAGGTAACCACACACACACCATAAACCCAGTCTCACATAGAACTATCACAACTACAAATCAAACACATAAACACACAAAGACATACTCGGAGGCACTGATCAAAAATCTACCAAAACAGCAGAGGCCTCCAAAGCAGACACCCAAACAACTGCCACCTCATGACATAACACAAGCAACACATAGATCACAAAGTCAGTGTGCAAATCAGTCACAGCCCTTAAGGCCAAACACAATGCCAGACACACTTGTCATAGGTGACTCCATAGTCAGACACACTGACATCCCACTCACCAGACTGAACAAGGAGAGGGTCACAGTAAGCTGCCTGTCGGGCGCTAGAATCCGCCACATAACACAAGCACTCAGGTCACTCCACAGCAAGTACAAGTATGACTCAGTCATTGTCCATGCCGGTGTGAATGACCTGAGACGTACCTCCCTGGACTACATGAAAAGAGACATAAAGGACCTCTCAGATTATGTAGCTCAGGCTGGTATGACCCTGACCCTGAGCAGTATCCTACCTTCACCAAGAATAATGCCACAATACAGAGACAAAATGATCAGTTTTAACAACTGGCTTAATGTCTGGTGTCATTCTAAGGGGATCCAATGTCTGTCTGCCTGGAATGACATGCTTGACAAGCCACGCTGCTTCGCAAGGGATGGCTTGCACCTGTCACCCTTGGGTTTCCGGATATTGACAAAGGCTCTTGCCACCCCCATAGTGCCTTTTTTAGACAAGGCTCAAATTCTAAACCCACCGCCCTAGAAAACAATAATGGAAAAAAACTAAGGGTAATGCTGCTCAATGCCAGAAGTCTAAATCTCAAGATGCATGACCTCGAAGCCCTCCTCAGTATGGAGAACATCGATGTCTGTGCTGTGATGGAAACCTGGTTCAAGGCTCCTGAGAGCACCCCGGCACTATCAGGTTTTACCTCATATCATGCGTTCCGGCCCCAAAACCCGGACCGCACCACAAAAGGAGGGGTGTATTCATATTCATCAAGGATACCCACACCTCCAGGCTGGTGGCAACTCACGAAGCATCAGAGACCATTCAGGTGCAATTAACCATAGGCAAAACTGCTCTACAGTTTGTAGCATGTTACAGGCTACCCTCTCAAACTCAGGAACTCCACACAGCCTTCCTGAAGACACTGGAGAGTATAAATGTCTCTCCAAACACCATCATATTGGGTGACTTCAACTACCCAAACATAGACTGGGAACATTACTCAAGCCCCAATACCCTAGCCCAAAGGTTCCTGGAGTTCATAAACTCAAATGCTATGGAACAACGTGTCACCATTCCCACAAGAGGTGAAAATATACTAGACCTGATCATCACAAACATGGGGACAAAATGCTCCACACCGGAAGTATATCCCTCATTGGTGAGATCAGACCATAAACTAATCTCACTGGAGATCCACATCCCGCGCCCACCCCCAACAAAAGACCACAGTGAAGAACTTCTCAAAAGCCAACTTCACACTTCTTAAGACTGGTGTGGTATCCTTCAAGGCCCCTGAGCCATTGGAAACCACAACCCACACTGCTGAATCCCTTACAAATGCTTTCTACGAGCACCTCCAGGATTGCATGGATCAAGCAATCCCAAATAAAATCAAGACCCTTTCCACCAAAGGCAAGCGCCCAATCTGGTGGACCCCAGCCATAAACAAACTTTACAACAAGAGGAGAAAGCTACTACAAGATAGAGCAAAATCCCTAAAAGGGAAGACATCTCTGATCAATACTAGTAAAAAACTACGATCACCCATAAAATCATCCAAAGTCAACTTTGAGAGAAAAATCGCCAAGGACTCAAAAGACAATCATAAAGCCTTCTTTAGCTATGTTAAAAATCTGGGTGGAAACTCCCAGATATGCTCAGAATTAGTCCAAAATGATACAAAAATCACTGAACCCACAGACATTGCAAACATACTGGCAGACAGGTTCAGTGAAAATTTCTCCCCTCCCTCCCCCCCAAAAGGAGAAATATCTATCCCAGCAGAGTGTAGCCTCCCAATCATCTCAAATGCCCAGGTGAGAGCTGCTCTCTAAAGCTAAAAACACAGCATCAATGGGACCGGATGGTGACCCCGGCTGTGTGCTACACGAACTCAATGAGGAACTAAACCCACACATAAGGCTGCTGTTTAATCATAGCCTTACCACAGGATACGTACCCAAAGAGTGGCGTACGGCAACTGTGGTCCCACTCCACAAAGGCGGTGCTTCTACAGACCCTGGTAATTACTGCCCCATAAGCTTAACAAGCCTGGTCTGCAAAGCTATGGAGAGGATCATAATGGAACTCATAAATAAAGACATAGGGGACCTACAGACATTGGATCCTACCCAATTCGGCTTTGTCAAGGGCAGATCATGCCTCTTGAACTTGGTCGACTTTTTTGAAACAGTCACCAAGGCCATTGATGAGGGTAAGGCAGTTCACACAGCCTACCCTGACCTTGCAAAAGCTTTCAACACAATACCCCACTCGGGTATCATAGAAAAGCTCACCAGCTTAAATGTAAACCCATATGTCACAAGATGGGTTGCAAACTGGCTCAAGGACAGAACCCACAGGATTAGAGTTGCTGGTGCCATGTCAGACTCCAAGCCGGTCACAAGCGGTGTCCCACAGGGCTCAGTCCTGGGCCCCCTCTTGTTCGGCATCTACTTTTCAGAAGTGCAGGCAAACGTAGGAGGATTGTGGCTGACAAAGTTTGCAGATGACTGCAAACTGGGTGCCATAGTTGAAAATCCATCAGACACAGATATCCTTCAGAGAGGTCTCATAGAAATGGATAACTGGTGCCAGAGCCATGGCCTTAAGCTAAACGCCAAAAAATGTATAGTCATACCCTTTGGTAAAAACAAGGTAACCCCAAGTTACCACATAGGTGGCAATCCATTAAGCACAGAAGAGGTTATCAGGGACCTGGGGACCCAAGTTGACAGTAACCTTTCTTTTGACACTCACATTGCCAAAGTGGTTAGGAGGACCTTCTACATTGCCCACCTGATTATGAAGGGATTCACATCCAGATCAAGAGAGGTCATTGTTCCCCTGTACTCTTCACTTATCAGACCAATGATTGAGTACAATGCCCCATTCGTAATGTATCTTACCCGACACCTGCAGCAATTGGAAAGACCCCAAAAGTTCCTCACCAAAAGGATAAAGGGGCTCAAAAATATGCCATATGCTGCCCGACTGAAGAAACTCCAGCTCTATTCAGTCGCATACCGCCTGCTCAGAGGTGACCTGTGCCTGACATGCAAGGCCATGTCCAACCCGGAATTAATGGACATGCTCCACCTCAAAAAATCCAAATCCACCAGAGCCACAAGAGCAAGAGACTTAAACCTCAACACGGATATAAATAGGACATGCTGGAGGGACAGATTCATCACCCAGAGACTCCCTATGCTGTGGAACAGAATCCCGGTCCATGTGAGACAGAGCACCTTGCTGGCTCTGTTCAAGAGGAATCTTGACCAGTGGATGGGAGATCGTAGGTTTACCCCGGGGATCATCTCTGTATCACTGCTGGACAGAGGCATGGCAAACTAATGGGTATAGTATTCTTCAACCTAAGGGGTGGAGAAAGCCACACAACTCTGGCTAGGCTTATAAATGCCCTAGGGCAGATAGCCTATTATGAACCTATGAACCTGTGAAAAACAGGTGCAATCATAATTAAATACAACCATCAAGCACCTGCATTGGTAAGAATTCTCAAAGACACATGGAACATGGTATTTACAGATGAAATAAAATATATTTTAGGACCCTCTCATATCGTTAAATATAGTAAAGGAGATAACTTAAAAATATTTTTATTTTTGAAAGAAATACAAGTAAAATAGTAATTCATTGTTCCAAAATGTCAAAATGTGGCATATGTAAATTCTGGAAATTCATAATGTAGGTTGTTATGTAACAGTTGAGGGATACGACAGGGCCATAAAATGTCCAGGGAACTGCAATTGCACTACTAAAATGGTGATTTATTTCGCTTCCTGCACTTCCTAAACTGCATTTTATATAGGGAAAATCATAAGAACTTTAAAAGAAAGGATATATGAGCTCACCCATGATATTACGAGAAGAAGGAATACAAATGTTTTGTTTAAACACTCATGTGAATGCTCAAATTTCTAAAGGTTTACCTTCATTATAGATATGGTGCTTGTCTCTGCAGGGAAGGTTACAATGAACTCTTGGTAGAGAGAAAAGAGCTATTCTGGCAACTTAGACTGGATGTTGCAAATAAGCCAGGGTTAAATGAGAACTGCATATTAAAACATACAGTGGAAACAGTTAAGAATACACAGTGACAAATGCACACAATCTAGATTTTATTAGTAAACACATTATATGCATTCCCCATTTCATTTTTAACTGTTTTTTTGGACAAGATTTTATATATTGTTTTTGAGTAATCATTTTGCAGTTTATATATAAAAATAATTTACTGAAAATTAGAGATGAATGAAATATTTTATTTAATAGGCACTATACAGTGATTGGGTGTACTTAATCGGATGTGACCTCCAGTGCAGTATATAAGAAAAGGTTGATTTGGTTGTTTTTGTCTCTGATGATGCCTTATTGGATAAGGTGAAAGTGCTCAGATCATTCTATTAAAAGTATTTGGCTTTCATATTTGGATATTTCCTTTATTGGCTTCTTATACTTGGGGTGGATGAAGCTGATATACAGTCTCCTTATTTTGGTTTGAGGTATTTCACTGGAGGAGTTAGGTAATTCTCTGTTACATCTACTTTTGCATTCTGCAATGCCCATTTGGTTACATACATATAAAGTCAGCCATCTTTACAGGAGCTCCGTAGCTCTCAGGAGCACTACCACCACTAAAAACAATAATCTGGGATTGGATGGATGAGAAAGATGCAACCAATGGTGTGCCTCTTTCCTGAATTGAACATGGCCAGAACACCATGAAAAGCCTAACCAAGGAGGTCAGTCCTAACCACCTTTGGCTTCTCCCCATCATCGAACTGTGGACCATGCTAATACTACTGCTCAGACTGGGGTCAAGGATTGACTTTATGGCTGCTTTGCATCTATTCTCCTTCTTCTTCTTTTTCTTCTAATCAGTAAACAACCCCATAAGGCTGAAAATTTGAACTCCAAAAAAAAAAATCAGATTTGTCTTTTTTGAATCATGGAGCTAAAAGAGCTGAGATGGAGACCTTCGTGGCAACGATAACTTCAAGGGCACTCCAACCCTGTAGGCAGGAACCCAAGAATAGAATTTCAGGCTCAAAAACACTTGGTCCTTAAATATATCGCTGAGGACACTATGACAGGACACAAGCTCAGCTGTCTAATAATAATAATAATAATAATAAATTGGACAAGTATAAATGGTTAAATAGTTGTCAAAAATAAATTGACTTGTAGTTTTTAATCTTTAAAATAAATGGTTGTTTGACCTGTTTTTAAAAACAAGAAGCACTGAACACTTAAACCTAAAACACTCAGCTACTAGCCCCATAGAAGAGAGTCCCAACTCAGCAGGATATCAGGGCAAATGTACATAAGCATCCAAATGGATCCCTACCATCACTACAAAGGTGAAAGCTTTCATATTCTGAAGTTCAAACTGATGACGGTGTAGTGATATGCTAATGGTTAGTGTACACTCACATATGACTGCTAGCTTTTGTAAACACCAATAGGGCTAATTAATTCATTAATATACAATCATTGCTAAATAGGTAAAGAGCTTAAAAATTAAGTGTATTTATAACTCTGTAAAAACAAGTTAGAAGCAAGGAGAAAAATTACTCTTGAAATCAGAAATTTGTGGTACCAAGCCTAATCTTGCTCATGAACTCGAAGTCTTTCGTATGTTCCAGCCTTGTAAAAGTGAGCAAGCTAGAAACACCTGGTGAGCTAATAGTTTCTGATAGGAAAACTTACATCTATGATTTTATGAAGATGTAAAGTTTGTTTTTTGGCACTATGTTATGGCAAGATAAAACTCTTTTATCGGCTATTAAGGTTGTGAAGTAAAACTTTTGAACAACGATACTGTAAGAACCCCTTATAAGCTTTGTAATATTTATAAGGCGAGCAACCAAAGCAGTGCAGATATGCAGAAGTCTGCAAGGTGAAAACTCTGCTAGGGGTGTTTGGTATATTTAAAGCAAAATTTAAAGCAACCTATTCACAACCCTATGATTTCCAATATTTAGCAAGTGTTCATTTTTACAACTATATTTCTTATTAATATACTTTTATATTTTTATAATTATGTTTTTTTTTTTAATTTTTCATGTATTCCTATGGTGGTGTAAAAAGGAGGGCCCCCCCGAAACTCCCCTTCTTGTAAAGGTCACACCCACTACTACTCTATGCCCCCCTCAGGCTCAAGTGGGAGGCCCCTGTCTAACTGCCCAATCAGAACAGAAATCTCAGGTCCGGACCTTCCCACTATTGTTAAGCAATGATGTAGAAATAAAAAACAGAAGGAACTGCTGAAAATACTCCAAACACAACTTTACCAGCAGAAAAAAAACGGATGTAGCCCACACCACAGTGTAATCCAATGCTCGAGACCAGGTTCAGCACAAACGTGTTTATTCAAAAGCAAACAGTCCTCCAAACATTAACGCCTTTTAACGCCTTTGTTAAAAACAACACATTGCGTTGCTCCCAATAGACTTCATCAGAAAAGACCAGTGCATCCAACAATATACTTATATATATATCCATCAATTGATCTTAATTACATTCAATTAATCATTCATAATTAAACTTAAAGCAGAATTGCCAAATACTAAACACTAAGACACAGTAAATTCATTCATACAAAATGCAATATAGTTATCTTACAATTGTTAAAATAATAAATATGTATACAAATAGTTTAAATATTGTTTAAAGTATGTATGATTAAAATATATTGTTTAAAACTATATAGTTTAAAAACACATTTATTGTATATCTTATTTCATTATATATAAATAGAGAATAAAATAACTCATTTAGTTATTAGTAAAATATTAAAACATTAACAAAACTAACTTTGGGGAGAAATTCAGAATACAAAATTCATGATGCATGTATATCGAGTGCAAATATGGTAATATTGTCATTTAACCCTGGATGTTTGTCCGCATTTAATGCTATTTGCCACCATAATTCTCTCTATATTCTCTTCTGGTTTCCAGGTCCCCCCCCAATTGTAATTGTATATGTAAAATTATTAAAAACTATACTCTTACTTACTACTAACTGTTTGTATTCTTATAAAAATTTTCTTCTCTGAAACATAAATACCTCATAAATTATACGTTATCTCGTAAAGCTACTCTCCTTTCATTTTTCAAGTTTAAGATACATTTTCAAGAAAAATTTTATTTCTAGCAAGATATACTATCACAATTGTTTATTTCATATAATATATAATTTTATTTCCCATTTTATTATATAACTTCCTTTGTTATATCCCTAAATAAATATATATAACAATGCCCGCACTTATCCCGCTTAACCTTTATCTTCTTATTATTATGTTATTTTTCTAGACTTTTTTTCTTGCCTTTCATATTTATCTCATATTTTAAATTTTGTTTAAATTTTGTTTGGGGCCATTTCTATATAAATATTTTTGTGTAAACCTCTCCCATTCTCCAAAAATATTTAATTAATTTCTATTATTTATCTTTATATATTTCTACCATTGTATTTAAATGGGTATTCTTCTCTTATGTCCTTATATTATTAAATCAGCAAAGGTCTACCAGGGAATTTGTTACTTCATATTTACTCTCTGTCCTTTTATTAGGTCTAAATCTCCTAATTCTTCTTCTCTTCTTCTTACTTTTTTTTTTGTCTTTCCCAAAACTCCTTGGTAGCCTTTCCTCCATCCCAAAACTTTTCCTCCAAAAATGTTTCATTTTTTTAAAATCTTAGTATAATGTAGTTTTCCTCCCATGATGCCAAAATTAAATTAGCATATGTGGGGGGGCAAGCTGCCCCCATAGCCTCCTGGATTTGCTGGAAGAAAGAACTGAGAATAAATAAAATAAAATTGTAGGAGGACCATATCCTTGCTAAAATGCATGTAGTTCCTATTCCCTAGCTCATACCTTCATTATTATATTATGTCTTCAATATATTATATATATTTTTCCCTCAGGTATTGAGGAAAATAAATAATATATATCAATTATTAGAAATAGCATATTTTGCCATGCCATACATTCATTTTTTTAAACTAATTCTATCCAGGTCCAAAAATAAATCATTATTTCCATATATTTTTCAATTTTTCTTTTTTTAGAACATAGCCAGCCAGAGTCTAGGTTTAGAAGCCCAGCTGATACTATAGGTCTAAAGGGGGTCGGGTTCATATTCCTGTGTTACTGTATGGGAGATCCGGGTTGGTTTTTTAGTAATACTTCCTCCCCCTCCCCTCCTCCCTCCACTTTCCATTGTATGGACTGCCTTATTTATTGATTTTGGATCTCTCCAGGGAGAAAACTTCATCATATTCCATTCTTTCTCCTCCATCTTTTCTTCTTGCCCTACCCTTCTCATGTGCCAACACTTCTTCTTCATCATCTCTACTGGACTCAACATGTACAAATTTGTAACTATTATCAGTGTTATAATCATGTAAATCTCTCCCTAATTTTTTTCTTTCTTTGTATGGAGATCATTTACATACATGTTCAACATTTTTTCCTAATATTTAAATACTGGTTTTCTCATCCTGCACATTAAACAATAGTCTTATGGATGTATTGGTCCAATTCATTCCTTTCCCAATGCATTCATGCAAATATTCGGTTTCTATAGCCAATGCCCTATATTTATACATTAAATTATTTAAATTATTCAACTTTTGCTTGTAAGTCCCATTCATGAGATCAAACGCATTAGAATTATTGACTGAAAAATCAATAATAGGTTTGGAGCGTAACCATTCCAAATTATTAATGGTTACATTGAACGCTCCCATATGATTCACAGTACCTGGATTGTCCACAGTATCACCACTGCTATCGTTGCGTTCCACTCTCTCCTGCAAATTAGGGTTACCATCCACCAGTAATCGGGGCGTAGCACTGGGATGAAAAGAATTATCTCTTCCAGGGTCGCCGATCCTATTCACTCGATCAATGAGCTCTCCCTGTTCCCTTCCCAATACATGATGGCCATCACCAGAATAACGCTGATTGTTGGGATACTGTGTTCCATTTCTGTCCAAAAAGGCCTGACTTAGTGGTGTTAAGATGTTTATGAGCTCCGTTAGTTGTCCAACTAATTTGCGCATACCTCCTACGTCATCAGAGCCTCCACCGTGGATGAACTGTCCATCTCGCTCCTCAAAGCACAAAGAAAAAACAGAAGGAACTGCTGAAAATACTCCAAACACAACTTTACCAGCAGAAAAAAATGGATGTAGCCCACACCACAGTGTAATCCAATGCTCGAGACCAGGTTCAGCACAAACGTGTTTATTCAAAAGCAAACAGTCCTCCAAACATTAACGCCTTTTAACGCCTTTGTTAAAAACAACACATTGCGTTTTCGTTCCCAATAGACTTCATCAGAAAAGACCAGTGCATCCAACAATATACTTATATATATATCCATCAATTGATCTTAATTACATTCAATTAATCATTCATAATTAAACTTAAAGCAGAATTGCCAAATACTAAACACTAAGACACAGTAAATTCATTCATACAAAATGCAATATAGTTATCTTACAATTGTTAAAATAATAAATATGTATACAAATAGTTTAAATATTGTTTAAAATACGAACTTATTGTAATAAATATGTGTATATAGGTATGTATGATTAAAAATATATTGTTTAAAAACTATATAGTTTAAAAACAGCCCCATTTATTCAAATCATGATGAGAATGCATAAAAAACATAAATACTTTGGTACTAATATTAGGGTTCAAAATCAATAATATATCAAAATAGCACTTTATGATATAAATATATAACATCTTATTTCATTATATATAAATAGAGAATAAAATAACTCATTTAGTTATTAGTAAAATATTAAAACATTAACAAAACTAACTTTGGGGAGAGAATTCAGAATACAAAATTCATGATGCATGTATATCCGAAGGTAGTGCAAAGGGGGCCTCTAGTGGCAAAAGCTGGTATATGTTTTTACTATAACTTTGCTGCTCTTAATTTCAACAAGGGTAATATGGTAATATTGTCATTTAACCCTGGATGTTTGTCCGCATTTAATGCTATTTGCCACCATAATTCTCTATATTCTATTCTGGTTTCCCAGGGTCCCCCCCGAATATCCAATTGTATATGTTCTATTATTAAAAACTTGAATTTATACTCTTTACAAACTTTACTATGTTTGTATAAAGCATTGCTCTCTTTCTTGACAGAAATTTCATAATAATGTTCATATACACGTTTTCTCAAAGCTCTTTCAGTTTTCCCAACATAGAAAGCCTCACATTTTTCGCAAAAAGCAAGATATACTATCCCTTGTGTATCACAATTATAATATTCAGGACTAGTAATCTGATGAAGTCTATTGGGAACGAAAACACAATGTGTTGTTTTTAACAAAGGTGTTAAAAGGCGTTAATGTTTGGAGGACTGTTTGCTTTTGAATAAACACGTTTGTGCTGAACCTGGTCTCGAGCATTGGATTACACTGTGGTGTGGGCTACATCCGTTTTTTTCTGCTGATAATGATGTAGAAATGACTAATCCAACTCATTGCAACAGAATGCAGAGTTCATCTGCCCTTCATTATAGAATTGAGATTTTACTCTACTTTTGTTTGCTTTTCATCTTTTTACTAAAACCAGAAAAAGGAAGCAGCTGCAGCCCTAGGACCTGGAGGAGCACATCTGAAACAGGACCAAGACTGCACATGATAACCATAACTATCAAGGATAAACACAAAGGCTCCAAGGGATTGACCACAACCTTTTTTTCACATTTTGTTTCAGTAAAATAATTTTAAGCTGAGCAATCACCCACAATTTTATTTATTAACTTTTCTGCATTGAATTTTCAATATATAATTTATGAGTTCTAATTTCATAAATTATACAACTGTCATTCTGAAATTTTGACCGTGACTATATTTTTTGCAAATTGAAATTTTGTAGTGTGTACTTTTAACTATTTGGAAACAGATTATTAGAAAGAAAGAAATTTTGATTTCACATTGAATATAAAAGAGGCCTCAAGAGATACACAAAAAGTGTCATTTCATAGAACCTGTGCTGCAAATGGGAAAGGCTTCTAGAAAAGGCAGTAGGTCAAAACAGTAATTAAGTATACATGCAGCAGGGTAATGCCATCCTTATGAAAAATGGAGTTGGATTGTTGGGGAATAAAGTGTTAGACAGACAGTACCTGTAATTAATTAACTGAAAAAAGGCAGACAAGGTAGACCATGTGGCCATTCCATGATACCAAAAGCATGTATTTGTTGAAGGTACAACAAGTGTTTCATCTCTACTATGAAAACCTATGCCCTTCTATAACAGAAGACAGAAAGGATGTTGAAAGCCAAAATAGGTTAGGTTATGGACATGAAAGAAGGAACAGTGTAAAATAAAAAAAGACAGCAACAATATCAGGTTTACAGCAGTGTCTTATAATAAAACAAAGAGAAATTACTATTGAAATCATTCTGTTCTCTTAAGGGTTATCGGTTGGAGGCAATACATTTTTATATCTTAATACAATTTTTTACCTTCTTGTCTACATTTAATATTACTTGTATTGTTTAATAAAGATAAACACTGAATGGTGCATCATAACAGTGGCTATGTGAAACACTTTTAGGATTCAGTCATTTCTACCTAATTTGCAGTAGTGTGATTATGCAGTATTGAACTAGCTTAAATGTTCTTGGATTCATTAATAAGACACCTGGGTATAATTATTTGAATTAAACTTTTATAACAGCTGGTTCATACCTTCTATTTATTAAGAGGAACATTGTATGGCTTTGAGTCTCTGTATTGTGTTTGGGGAGTACTTCATGAGCATGCTGTGCACTAAATCTGTGGATAAATTGGCAGTATTAATACAGAGAGCTAAGGTTATCTGTTGCTGATTAGCTTATGCCTTCATTTGATTTCACCATTTTATATTTATAAACTGTGCAGTTATGAGCAAATAATGTAACTAAAGCAAGATTCTCAGGTCACCCTGAAAAGACACATTTATTTTACCTGGTATTTATTTAACACATAGGTTCATAGGTTCATAGGTTCATACTAGGCTATCTGCCCTAGGGCATTTATAAGCCTAGCCAGAGTTTGTTTGGCTTTCACCACTCATTTTAAATTAATTTTGCTATGCCCTTTTTCGAGGTTAGTATACTGTGCCTCTGTCTAACAGTGACACAGAAGTGATACCCGGGGTAAACCTACAATCTCCCATCCACTCATCAAGATTCCTCTTGAAGAGAGTCAATGAGGGACTCTGCCTAACCTGGACTGGGATTTTATTCCAGAGTGAAGGGAGCCTCTGGGTTATGAATCTGTCCCTCCAGCATGTCCTATTTATTTCAGTGCTGAGGTTCAAGTCTCCTGAGCACGTAGTTTGATGGGATTTGGATTTTCTGAGGTGCAGCATGTCCATTAATTCCGGGTTGGACATGGCTTTATATGTCAGGCACAGATTGCCTCTGAGCAGGCGGTATGCCACTGAGTAGAGCTGGAGTTTCTTTAACCGGGCAGCATATGGCATCTGTTTGAGCCCTTTGATCCTCTTGGTGAGGTACTTTTGGGGTCTTTCCAGTTGCTGCAGGTGTCTGGTAAGGTACATCCCAAAAGGGGCATTGTACTCAATTATGGGCCTGATGAGGGATGAGTAAAGAGGCATGATGACCTTTCCTGTTCTAGATGTGAATCCCTTCATGATTAGGTGGGCAATATAAAATGTTTTTCTAACCACTTTGGCCACGTGGTTGTCAAATGAGAGATTGCTATCAACTTGGGTCCCCAGATCCCTAATTATTCTTCTGTACTTAATGGATTATCACCTATGTGGTGATTTGTGGGTAATTTGTTTTTGCCAGAGGGGATGACTATACACTTTTTGGCGTTTAGCTTGAGGCCATGGCTCTGGCACCAGTTGTCTGCTTCTTTGAGGCCCTTTTGGAGGATGCTTGTGTTGGCTGGAGAGTTGATTATGCCGCCCAGTTTGCAGTCGTCTGCGAACTTGGTCAGCCACAGTCCTTCCGTGTTGGCCTGTACCTCCAAGAAATATATACCGAACAAGAAAGGTCCCAGGACTGTGCCTTGTGGGATGCCACTTGTAACTGGTTTGGAGTCTGACATGGCTCCAGCAATTCTAACCATGTGGGTTCTGTCCTTGAGCCAGTTTGCAACCCATCTAGTGACATAGGGATTTATATTTAAGCTGGTGAGCTTATCTATAATGCCCGAGTGGGGAATTGTATCTAAGGCTTTTGCAAGATCCAGGTAGGCTGTGTGGACCACCTTCCCCTCATTAATGGCCTTGGTGACTGTTTCAAAGAAATCAACCAGGTTTAACAGGCAGGATCTGCCCTTAACAAAGCCGAACTGGGTAGGATCCAGTGTCTGTAGGTCCCCAATATCTTTATTTATGAGGTCCATGATGATCCTTTCCATAGCTTTGCAGACCAAGCTAGTCAGGCTTATGGGGCAATAGTTTCCAGGATCCGTTGAGGCACCACCTTTGTGGAGAGGGACCAATGTTGATGTACGCCACTCTGTGGGTACATATCCTGTAGTAAGGCTGAGATTGAACAGTAGTTTTATGTTTGGGTTTAGCTCTTCTTGGAGTTCATGTAGGACGCAGCCCGGGACACTGTCTGGTCCCACTGATGCTGTGTTTTTTGCTTTGGAGAGGGCAGCTCTTACCTGAGCATCTGAGATGTCAGGGAGGCAGCACTCTGCTGGGATATATATTTGCCCTTTTGGTGGGGAGGGGGGGAGAAGTTTGCGCTGAACCTGTCAGCTAGGATGTTGGCAATGTCTGTGGGTTCGGTGTATTTTTGTCATTTTGGACTAATTCTGAGCATATCTGGGAATTCCCACCCAGGTTCCTAACATAACTAAAGAAAGCCTTGTGATTATCCTTAGTGTCCTGTGCAATTTTTCTCTCGAAGCTGGCCTTAGACGATTTTATGAGTGCCCATAATTTTTTGCTAATACTGATCAGAGTTGCCTTCCCTTTTTGGGATTTTGCTCTATGATGTAGTAGCTTCCTCCTTCTATTGTATAGTTTGTTTATGGCTGGGGTCCACCAGACAGGACGTCTACCTTTGGAGGATTGGGTCTTGGTTTTATTTGGGATTGCATGATCCATGCATTCCTGAAGGTGTTCATAGAATGCGTTTATAAAGGATTCTGCAGTCTGGGCCGTATTTTCCACAGGCCCGGGGGCTTTGAGGGATTCCACTTAGGTTTTGAGGAGTGTGAAATTTGCTTAAGAGAAGTTTTTCACTGTGGATTTCAGGGCAGGGGGTGGAGTTGGGATGTGAATATCCAGTGAGATTAGTTTATGGTCTGATCTTACCAGTGAGGGATACACTTCTGGTCTGGAGCATAGAGTCCCCATGTTGGTGATGATCAGGTCCAGTATGTTTTCCCCTTTTGTGGGAGTGGTAACAAGTTGTTCCATAGCATTTGAGTTTATAAATTCTAGGAACCTTTGGGCTAGGGTGTTGGAGCTAGAGTAATGCTCGCAGTCTATGTCTGGGTAGTTGAAGTCATCCAATATAATGGTGTTTGGAGAGACCTTCATATTTTCCAGTGTTCTCAGGAAGGCCGAGTGGGGTTCCTGGGTTTGGGAGGGTGGTCTGTAGCAGGCTATAAACTGGAAGACAGTTTTACCCACTGTTAGTTGCACATGGATAGTCTCTGATGCTTCGTGCTGTGCCACCAACCTGGAGGTGTGGGTATCTTTGACGAATATTGATACTCCCCCTCCTTTTGTGGTTCGGTCCAAGTTTTGGGACAGAAAAGCATGGTATGAGGTATAACCTGGTAGTGCTGGGGTGCTCTCAGGAGTCTTGAACCAGGTTTCTGTTACTGCACAGATATCGATGTTCTCCATGCTAAGGAGAGTTTCAAGTGCATGCATCTTGAGGTTTAGACTTCTGGCATTGAGTAGCATTACTCTTAGTTTCTTATCCCTTGTGATACCTATGGAGGTGGGTTTGTCTTTTGAGCCTTGCCTAAAAAAGGCACTATGGGGGTAGCAAGAGCCATTGCCAATATCCGAAAGCCCAGGGGTGACAGGTGCAAGCCATCCCTAGCGAAGCATCGTGGCTTGTTGAGCATGTCATCCCAGGCTGATAAGCATTGGATCCCCTTTGAATGACACCAATACTTAAGCCGAATCATTGAAATTGATCATCTTGTCTTCATATTGTGGCATCATTCTTGGTGAGGGTAAGATGCTACTCAAGGTCAGGGTCATACCGGCTTGGGCTACATGCTCAGAGAGCTCCTCTATGTCTCTTTTCATGTAATCCAGGGAGGTACGTCTCAAGTCATTCACACCAGCATGGACAATGACTTTGTCATATTTGTACTTGCCTTGGAGTGACCTGAGTGCTTGTGTTATGTGGCGGATCCTAGCGCCCGACAGGCAGCTCACCATGACCTTCTCCTTGTTCAGCCTGCTGAGCGGGACATCAGTGTGTCTGACGATAGAGTCACCTATTACAAGTGTATCAGGTGTGTTGTTTAGCCTTAAGGGCTGTGACTGTTCGGCACACTGGCTTTGTGAGCTATGTGTTGCATGTGTTTTGTTTTGGGGTAGCGGTTGCTTGGGTGTCTGCTTTGGAGGTCTCTGCTGCTTAGGCAGATTTTTATTTAGAGCCTCCAGTATGTTTTATGTGTTTATGTGTTTGGTTTGCTGTCGTGGTAGGTCTATGTGAGACTGGAATTGTAGTGAGTGTGGTTTCCTTCTCCTCCTGAATGGTTTCACCAGTACTGAGTTGAGAGAGCTTAGCCTCCAGTATGGCTATATGGCTGTATCTCTCACATGAGTTGGAATTTGTTGGGAGGAGGAGAGGGTTGTCTGTGTACATGAGGCAGTTGTAACATTGCCTCAAGATTCCCAGATTCACCAGCTGGACCAGAGAGGAGATTGACAACTGACCTTTGGACATGCTAGAATAGTATTGGGAATTATTTTATAATTGAAAAAAAAGGGACAATGGGGAACAAGGTACTCAAGGGGAGTTTGTGAGGGTGTAGTGCTTTTAATATTTTAGTGCTGACTTATATAATTGCTTTAGTGAGCAAGTGCCAGGTAACTTAAATGCAATGTGTTACAGGTAACTTAAATGCAAAATCGACAAACAGTAACTTTCTTTCAAGTGAAACAAGGAAATAAGTACAGTAAGCAATGCAGATATCACTAGGGATCCACAGAAGCACTGAAAAGCCACGTTTTAGGTGGAATTAGCGTTTTAGGGAAATAACAAGCAAACAAACAACAAGCATACAAATAAAGCTAGATTCAGCAGGCCTGGATCTAGCCTATGCTACAGCAAACAAGGTGTACCAAATTTCAGTAAGAAACAGTTCAAATATGCAGACAATATAAGCCTTTAACCAGAAATTCCCAGCTCAGGAGGGCAGAGTCCAGCCTCTCCTCCCACAAAAGTGCAGACCACGAACCTTCTTAATGTAAAATAACTGGCCTGAAGCCCAAGTGCTTAAACCAGAACTAATACACTTTTAGAATAACAGACACTGAGCCCTCAATCAGCAGTTCACAACTTAGAAGGATGTAAGCTACCTGTCCTGCCACCACAGTGCAGGCCACAAACCTTCCTAATGTAAAACAATTGGTCTGAAGCCCAAGTGCTTAATCCAAAAGACTTAGAATGATAGCTACACTTTAATCAAGTTACTACCAAGCAGTAATAGATACAATTGAATACTTTAAAGAATGCCTGGATTAGTGCTCAAGTTATACAAACAAAGCTAGATTCAGCAGGCCTGGATCTAGTCTATGCTACAGCAAACAAGGTGTACCAATTTCAGTAAGAAGCAGTTCAAATATTCAGGCACTATAAGCCTTTAACCAGAAATTCCCAGCTTAGAAGGGCAGAGTCCAGCCTCTCCTCCCACAAGAGTGCAGACCACAAACCCTTTTAATGTAAAATAACTAGCCTGAAGCCCAAGTGCTTAAACCAGAATTAATACACTTTTAGAATAACAGACACTGAGCCCTCAATCAGCAGTTCCCAACTTAGAAGGATGTAAGATACCTGTTCTGCCACTACAGTGCAGACCACAAACCTTCTTAATGTAAAACAACTGGCCTGAAGCACAAGTGCTTAAATCAGAATTAATACACTTTTAGAATAACAGACACTGAGCCCTCAATCAGCAGTTCCCAACTTAGAAGGATGTAAGCTACCTGTCCTGCCACCACAGTGCAGGCCACAAACCTTTCTAATGTAAAACAACTGGTCTGAAACCCAAGTGCTTAATCCAAAAGACTTAGAATGATAGCTACACTTTAATCAAGTTACTACCAAGCAGTAATAAATACAATTGAATACTTTAAAGAATGCCTAGATTAGTGCTCAAGTTATACAAACAAAGCTAGATTCAGCAGGCCTGGATCTAGTCTATGCTACAGCAAACAAGGTGTACCAATTTCAGTAAGAAGCAGTTTAAATATGCAGGCACTATAAGCCTTTAACCAGAAATTCCCAGCTAGAAGGGCAGAGTCCAGCCTCTCCTCCCACAAGAGTGCAGACCACGAACCCTTTTAATGTAAAATAACTGGCCTGAAGCCCAAGTGCTTAAAACAGAATTAATACACTTTTAGAATAACAGACACTGAGCCCTCAATCAGCAGTTCCCAACTTATAAGGATGTAAGCTACCTGTCTTGCCACTACAGTGCAGACCACAAACCATCCTAATGTAAAACAACTGGTCTGAAGCCCAAGTGCTTAAACTAAAAGGCTTAGAATGAGTTACACCAAGCAGTAATAAATACAACTGAGTACTTTTAAGATGACACAAAAGCAAAATAAAGTAGGAAGAAACACAAATACAGTAAAAGCAGATCATTTTTTTTTTTTTTTTTTGAGTGAGCAAATGAGATGGGCCCAGGAGTTACAGGACAGAAACAAGTGCAAATGCAAGCCTTCAAATCAGAAAGTTGAGAGAGATGAAAGACTGCCCAAATGGCCAATAACTACAAATTCTGGGCCAGAACCACTCCTTATGTGGTAGACAGGTTACCTAGTGCTTACCACTCCCACTGATAAGCTAGAAGGCTTCCCTCCAACACAGAAAGGCTTGGGGCTCAAAGCTACAAATAGTCCTGGATACAGCAAATCTGTATCTGGAACACTAATTACAGGAAAGATAGGAAACAGGCTTACAATTTTTTTTTTTTTTGTCAGAAAAGTAGCAAAAACAGTAGTAAAAACAATTCACATGCAGTGCAAGCTGGCACACTTGAGTATGTAGCAATATTAGTCCACACACAGTTTGAAAAAATGTAATTAAATTAAAAAGGTCTAAAAGCAAGTGCAGAAAGGGTTTATTAGGTAGAATGCGGTAAAGAGATGGGACTGGGGGAGTGTCCTAGATCAAATCTACAGTGGGGCGGGCACTGCAAAAGCCACCAAATTTAAACTACAACCAAGAACAGGGAGGGGGTGGGGAAAAGTTTCAACAGAGATGTGAGGAATCAGAGTGCAAATTATAAAACCAAAAAAATATATACTGATCTCTGCATGTTTGCAGGACACTAAGACAACAGATATCTAAGCAACAATTTAGCTCTATAATACAGAATAATACAGAAAAATATACTCAGCTCTATATATTTGCAGATAGTCTTGTAAGGCTGTCTCTCAACACACAGGTCCACATGTCAATTTTATATATAATAACTTGTATTGCATTTGTGAAAGGGGAAGGCTAATAGTACTCATGACTGTAACATCCAACAAAAATAACTAAGCAGTCACATTAATGCAGTAAAGCTGTCATTAAATAGAAGCAGATTAAAGAAAAGAAACAGCTACACATTACATGAACATCTTGTTGATGATTTGCTTTGACTTCATGTTTTTTGTGAACAGCTAGCTACTTTAAAAGTATTGCCAATTTTCTTTATTAAGTCTCACATCCTTGGGGTCAGTCAGACTGTGAATCCTAGGAACATATACTAAGTAGCCAAATTTTACAGTTTTGCTTAGAGACAGATCCTGATTCTGATGCCAAGTAACAAAGTAGTGAAATGCTTGATTATACTGATGTGTCGGTTTGGAAGTCATCCAATACTTAATTATTTCTTCTTTGATTTCATCTACATAAGAGTGCCTGCCTTCATATAAGACTGGGATCTGTTATATTTAAATTGTTTATCTCCACCCTACCAACATTTAATACCAACAGATTATTTTGAAATGTTTATGAGCCTGGCCCTGATTCAGAAAGGTGATGAGTGAATGAATAACATGGATGGTATGTCGCTTAAAGAATGAAATAATGGGAGGTGTGTGTTTTTTGAGTAGCATTTTGCCTGGGATGTCTGACTGCCTAATTTTGTCTGAATGTATATTTGTAAAAGGTGGTACTTGGTGAAGGAATAATAGAATTATAGGCAAATTTTATTACATAAATTTGTGTGTATGTGTGTGAGTGCATGTGTATTTCTGTGAGTGTGTGTGTGTGTGTGTGTGTGTGTGTGTGTGTGTGTGTGTGTGTGTGTGTGTGTGTGTGCGTGTGTGTGTACACATGCATGTGTGAATGAATGAATGTCCATGTGGGGGTGGGTGTAGGTGGGTCTACTTCACTTGGTTGAGAACACAAATAAGTGAATACCACTTTGTCAAATACTTTCCACTGAAATGTCACTTCGGCGAGCTGGCATATAAACAGAAATTTCCCAGGGGAAAGAAATGGTGGGCCATCATTGGGAATTTTTCCCTTTTCCCCACTGTAGTGTGATCTTGGAGTTGGTTTATTAAGTTAGGGGGATGTGGGTGCACAGGATACTTGTATTAAGCAAATCATTAATGGCATACTTATTTAAGGAATCCATTTTCAACTAAAAATTAATAAAGAATTCTAAATGAAAAGAATAATCAAAATCAGTTACCAAAGAATCCAAAGAAATGTTATGTCGTCTATGAGAAAATCATACAAACAATATGCAAGTAAATATTAAATGAAGTGCACTAAAGTTGTAACTCTGACCTACCATACCTGTTGTGCTAGCCACACAAATGTTGGATTTCCTTTACATTGCAATGTCAGTAGCTTCTGCTCAGTATCATTCACGGTTGTATCTCATTATAATAGTAAAGATCAAACAATCTCAGAGTTGTTTCATATAAACCCTGGACTGCACTCTCTACAGGTTATGTGAATTTATAGCTGACTATGACTCTTGGAATGGCTAGATTTTGCCTATCTAAACTCTATCCCTTTCTAAGAACAAAATGTGAAAATCAGAGGTAAAACAATAAAATATAAATCAAAACAAAACTTCTCTTACCAAGCTGTTGCACAGTCAATCACTAACCAACACAGGATTGTTTCAGATAGGCATCGGAGCCATGCATTACTCTAGGCTAATTAGTAAGCAGTTCCAGGAGCACTTTCTATTTACTTTCCTTTTCTCTGTAATACAGGTATTACTAATAAGCCTTCTTTGCTTTTCTGGGAGGGCGAATAGCTCTAGATATTCACTAACTTCATAGGAGGGCCTAACAAGGTGTCTCTCTGCTGATATTCACACTTCTGGATCACTGTCAGACACTTGTCATTTAATGTGCATGTGTATGCATATGTGTGTATGTGAGTGCACACACATGAGCGTGTGAATGTGAAGTGGGATGTAGTTTCATTATTGTAGTATACTATCCTACTTTACTTTGCATACTATTTAATACTATTGCGGGATATTTCCTTCCAAGGGGCATTCAATAAGCCTCTTCCTCCAGGCACATATATGTGCATAAATGTACAACTCTTCATGTATTTTCATCCTTTACAATTTACCTTTGCAGAACTGGGAGGCAGATGCCTGTGTGCATTATTTGGCATACTTTCAAATTTGCCTTATGTTATCATATTTTCTGTGAGTCTAGTTCATGGCTGAAATACTCAGTAGACCAGCCCTCCTACCCACTCAACAAATATAAATGATCAACTAAATAGCCAATTAAATAATCAAATGAATATGGTTGGCTTTAGCCATAGGTGAGCTTGATAGCTGTCTAGGACACAGTTTGGCTAGCAGAACTTTAGTGAACATTTTTATTTATTTTTTAAAGTAAGGCAGAGCTCAAAGTTTATGACAGCAATCACTTCAAAGCCCTAAATGAGAGGCACAGTGCAACTAACCACTCAATTTGTGAGTTTTCTGCAAAATACCATCAATGATCTATACAACAGAACTGAGAATCTTTGAGGGTCTCTAATTTATCATCTAGCTCACAGGGTGATGCAGCAGAATACATTCCAGTTTTGATGTGAGTAGATGTCATATCTATGGTGGAAATGGAAATCTGTAGTTATTAGTACCAAAAGACTTCCAGTTGGATGTTGTAGTCAAGGTTTATTGCACACATGGTACTCTGGATTGCCAAATATAAGTTTTTTCCTCTTCCTTTATTTTTATCCAGACCTGTGATAAGATATGGCTAGTGCTGGTATTGCAAGACTAATGTAACTTTTTTGTTAAGCAAGTTGGAATACTTTACTGTGGTTACTATGTTTGCATGAAACAGAGCTGCAATAAATTAATCTGGACATATTTTTGTTTTCTTACAATCAGATATCTGAGATAAACATGGTCAACAAAGTAGCTATAAATCTGAGTATGGCACTATATGTAGGTGAAATTGACTATCCCTGCTGTACACATGAATCAGTATAATTATGGATTTGCAGAATTAGTATGTATTTGTGTGAAATAAGTTGGAATATTTTACTGTAGCTATTGTTTATAAGAAACAAAACTGAAACACATTAAGACAGTCACTGTTTTCATCTCAATCAAAATATGTAGTGTATATAGCCAACAAAGTGGCTATAAGTGCTGGATACAGGGTCTGTATGTGTATGAAAGTAATTGACCCTACTATCCATTGCTCCTGTTAAATGTCCATGAATTTGGCTTTGCACAAATAGTGTGCATTTACTTAAAATAAGGTGAAATACTTTACTATAGCTACTGTGTGTGTGTGTGTGTGTGTGTGTGTGTGTGTGTGTGTGTGTGTGTGTGTGTCCAGAAGTAACAAGCTAGACAAAATTTCTTTTACTTTTTATCACAGTCAAACATCAGAGTTGTACATAGTAAGTGGCAATCTTTGGAAATCAAGACAGGATATGTGTGAAAGTAACTGATCTTTGGCACTGTAGTACAGAGCCTTTTCAATCTCACAGAACTTGATGAACTTGTTATGTTCTTACTGTGGGTCTTCCTGTATTGGTCCTTCTACTCTCTGTATGGGTTATATCCAGCTGTTCTGGTTTCCTCTAGCAAACAATGGCATTCTATATACATTTGGTATAAGAGAGAGAGAGAGAGAGTGTGTGTGTGTGTGTGTGTGTGTGTGTGTGTGTGTGTGTGTGTGTGTGTGTGTATGTGTGTCTAAATGAAAATAACATTATTGGTTTATTTGTGGAAAGATGTAGTACTGGAGAAACATGCAAATAAATTTGAGCTAGCAGAAAAAATGTATGGTCTAGGATAAACAATTAGAAATAGATTACTGTGATCACTATTTTTTAATTTTTCTCAAAATCAAACATCAGTATACAAAACATCTAGCACTTAATCATATAATTCAACAAATAAAAAATTAATCACCCCCCTCCAGTCATTAATTAAAACAACTCCAAACTCCATAAAAACTGTAAAAACAGCAGATCAATTTTGTTGCAACTCCCTGAGTGCACATATAGCTAGAGTAACATTTATCTTATTTTAATTCAGTTTGTTAACAGGTGTAGTGCTCTATTCATAAGTGATCAATTTCAGTCTTAACCCATGGAAAAGAGACAAAGGAAAGAAATGCAAGTTTGTCAATTATAAAGACATACATTAAGTAATATTAAAGGATACAGTTATTTATATTGTGTAGACAAATACATACAATTAAATACAATATAGTTATTTAATTGTAAAATAAATACAGTTATCATCTGAGGATCAATGAAAATGTTACTGATGCATTCAAGCAGTTAATAGCTAAGATACATTTACACTGTTAGCTTCAGTTTGTCATGTAGAAAATTTGTAAAGCACCGGGTAGCTGTAGAGATAACTAAGTGATAAGTAAAAGCATGAAAGAAATTTGTAGTATAGTTAGGTTATGTGACTTAACATATGACCTTGGCATTTGGCTTTTTTTAGATGTGTATTTTCAGGTGAGACCAGATTTCAGGGTATGAGGATGTTCCTCTGATATGGGTAGGTATTCATATCCAGAGCTTAGGACATATTACTGATAACTGGTACTTTGTTCATTGGTGTTTAGTTTGAGGGACATAATATATGGGAGCATAATGGTGTAGATTTCTAAGGTTGTTGGAAAGGGCATCTCTTACTGGTTTGACTGCTAGAAGAGAGAAAGCTTGACTTTGTATTCATTTGAAAAAGTGATCTGAACAGGAGATCTGCTCTTTGTGTGACTGGATGGCATTTTGCTTTTTATAGCATTTTACTATGATGACAGTGTGACTACCCTACAGATATTGTTGGTAAGAGTTTGAATAAGTGTATAATTTTGTTATGAGGGATAAGCTATTATATGCAGTCTGTATTCCATTTGTGAGAGAAATATGCCTTTCTATATTGCTATTCTGGAGCTATTTGAGAGGAAAGGGGAGGATTTGTTGGCACAGAAGAGTGGTGGGTTACTTTTTTCTAAGGGAGTAGCTGAGAAAGAAATCTAGCCAGAGTCCTAGATATTTAAATGAATTTAATATTTTCAGTAGCCTTACTGTTGTCAGGTTTTTGTAGTGGAAGTTTCAGCCATTTTTTTGTTTTCCAATTAACTGAATATTAGTTTGCTGTTGGTGATCTAGTCAATCAGGGACAGGATGTGAGATTGTGGTTGTTTTTGTTTTAGTCCTGTGAGATTTACTTGACTGGAAAAGCACCATATCATCAGCATAAGGAGCAAGTGTGGACCCTTGTGCAGCACCTTGCTTAAGATTATTTGAGGGAGACAGAGAGGAATACATTTTGACACTGAAGTGCTGATTTGACAGATGACCTTGGAATAAAATAATGACACTGAGACTAATTCCTAAATTGAGAAGGTGGTGTTAGAATAAATTTTGATTTACTAGAACAAATGTTAAGTTAGTTTAAGGAGCTCATCTGTTAGCATCCACAGGGCTCTGCCAAATCCATGTTGCTTATTTAACAGGAGGTTATAGTTATAGGCTATATAAGCTAGGTGTGTATGGTTTTCTTAAGAATTTTAGCGAGGGTGGGAAATATCCAAATGGAGTGATCTAGCACATAATGTAATATAAAGCCACTGATGACCAAAGAAAATATATTGACAGTACCTCAAGATTCACAAAAAATTGCAGCACTAAAATCATTGAAGAGTTAAACACTTCTGTCCTTTATTATAATGGACCTTATTAGAATTATACCAACTCATGCAAATACCAGTTTTAAATGTATGAAGTCACATGATAGAAATCACATGTTTTTGGAACATAAAAAATTCCCCAAATTGTAGTGCTTTGGATTCAGTTTAACACTACCACGGCCATCTCTACAGTACATGGTTGAAAACCATTACATTCAGCTTAATGTTACCACAAGATGTCTGAAGCTGTAATGCAATGCATTTCACTGTACTGTTGTAATTCTCTAAATTGTGTGGGTGAATACTATTAGTTTCAGTGGTATACTACCTCCAGATGCACTAGTCAATATGTGACAGAATATACAGTGCATATGGTTTAGTTTAATATCACCCAGGGGTGGGGGTGATGTGTGTTGTGTGGTATGTACTTTGTTAATCATATATGGTTGAGGGGAGCAAATTACAAAGCTATGGTAGTTACTACCCCAGGAACTACTTATTTGTCATTGTACAATTCTCTCTAAAAATGTTAGTCCACAGTTGGTTAGCAAAATTATACCCTTGTAAAATACACCAACAAACAACATTTTTCATTTTCCATTTCCTTTATCTTTAATTTAGTCACATCTTAAAACATTAAAACAAATTTATGTAAATTTAATAAGATGTGTGTGTGCTATCTTTTTGACATCTTTATATATTTCACTGAGGCATAATCTGCTTTCCTTATTTAAATGTGTTTTTCCAAAGCATGAATATACATCTATCTATCTATCTATCTATCTATCTATGTATCTATGTATCTGTCTGTCTATCTAGCTATCTATTTATCTTAGTATTTAAACCACGCTGCTGGTTTCTCATGTTTTCATTCTACCCTACTAGTTCTGCCTGAGTATTTCAGTGGCCAAATCATATAATTACTTGTGATGTATGCACGTCCAAACATGATCTCTTCCTATACATTTCTTCTTTATCATCCAAACAATCTTGACATTTTCCTTAGTCCATTCCAGTCCCAACATTCTTTGTTTATTAATAATAACTAACATATTCTGTTTTATAAACCTTTACTTCCAGCGAAGGATCAGTTTTAGCGCATGGAGTTAAGGCTATGTACTGCTAATGAGCATTATGCAATGACCCCCCCATTAATATTCCAAAACGTGCATGCTGATTGGTCAGCATGCATGTTGTAAATCAGAGTTATAGTAATGGAAAAAGGTCCAGTCGCCCGGACTTTTTCCATTAGTATAACTCTTTTTTTTTTTTTAACAGCAACAGAGAACGCAAGATCACTGTTGCTTGTTACAACCTGTCTCGCCATGTTAAATGAGTTTAACCTAGCGAGACAGCTTTAAAAAAAGCAACAGAGATTCTCCGCTGCTTTTTTTAAAGCTGTCTCGCTATGTTAAACTTGTTTAACATAGTGAGACAGGCTGTAAAAAGCAACGGAGATCTTGCTTTCTCCATTGCTTTTGCCCACAGCTCTGATGTACTGCATAAATATACGCATGTGCAGTACATCAGAACTGCCGCAGAATACCCAGACAGCTGTAGAAGGGCAGCAAGGAGGCATTATACAATGCCATTATTTAAGAAAAGTAATTTTTTTTTTTCCTTAAATAATGTCATTGTATAATAGCAATAACCCACTTCTGGGTGTGGGTAATGCTTGGTTTACCCACGGTTGGCTTTGTTTGGCCACTCGGGCTTCGCCCTCATGACCAAACCACACCAACCATGGGTAAATCCAGCATTACCCACACCCAGGCGTGGGTTATTGCTATATTATACAAATACTGGCCATTAACATTCAAAAACTAGTTTGTTGATTGGTCAGCCCAACCAGTGTGCCCGTTGCAAATTGAGCATATACCAATGGAAAAAAGTTTGGTTACCTGGACATTATTCAATTAATATATGCTACAATAACTCTACTTTTCTTTAATTTAAAATAAAAAATAATAATAAACTTACAAAAAAATGTTGACTTGAAAAGAATGAATGAAACAGGAGAAAAATACAAAGATAATCAGGTACATTATGCAAAACCAAAGAAACATTCCTGATTATCCTTATATTTTCTCCATCACATCTCTCCTGTATGTTTGAAGACTCAAGATTTCATTTTTTTTAATTAAAAACCAAAACAAACAAAAAAAGCAACAGAGATCTTTCTTCCTTTATACAGCACTGATGTACTACATAAGCATGGGAATGTAAGTCCCAAGTGCATGTACAGTACATCAAGAAAGCCTCATGAACAGAGGAAAAATGCAGAAGAGCACCAAGGTGCCATTATACAAGGACATTATTTTAAAAAAAGTAAGTTATTTTTTTTCTTAAATAATGTCATTGTATAATAGCAATAACCCATGGCTGGGTGTGGGTAATGCTAATTTACCCATGGTTGGCTTTGTTTGGTCACTCGAGCTTCGCCATTGTGACCAAACCACACCAACTGTGGGTAAATCCAGCATTACCCACACCCAACCATGAGTTATTGCTATATTATACAACGACCCCCCCCTATTAATATTCCAAAACGTGCACGCTGATTGGTCAGCGTGCACGTTGTAAATCAGAGTTATAGTAATGGAAAAAGGTCCGGTCACCCGGACTTTTTCCATTAGTATAACTTTTTTTTTTTTTTTTTACAGCAATGGAGAACGCAAGATCTCCGTTGCTTGTTACAACCTGTCTCACCATGTTAAACGAGTTTAACATAGCGAGACAGCTTTTAAAAAAAGCAACGGAGCATCTCCGTTGCTTTTTAAAGTTTCGCTATGTTAAACCCATTTAACATAGCGAGACACTTTAAAAAGCAACGGAGATCTTGCATTCTCCGTTGCTTTTTTCAAAACTGTCTTGCTATGTTAAATGGGTTTAACCTAGCAAGACAGGCTGTAAAAAGCAACAGAGATCTTGCTTTCTCCATTGCTTTTGCCCACAGCTCTGATGTACTGCGTAAATATACGCATGCGCAGTACATCAGAACTACCGCAGAATACCCAGACAGCTGCGGAAGGGCAGCAAGGAGGCATTATACAATGCCATTATTTAAGAAAAGTAATTATTTTTTTCTTAAATAATGTCATTGTATAATAGCAATAACCCACTTATGGGTGTGGGTAATGCTGGATTTACCCACAATTGGCTTTGTTTGGCCACTCAGGCTTCACCCTCGTGACCAAACCACACCAACCATGGGTAAATCCAGCATTACCCACACCCAGGCGTGGGTTATTGCTATATTAATCCATAGTCACAAGTTTAATTTTCTCCATTCCCATTTGTAAGCCATGAAACTCTGAGTGAGTCACAAAATCAGAAAGCACTCCTCAGTCTCTCCTGAAATGGGACACCTGTAGGCTTATCTAGTTAAACAATAAATAAAAAGAAGAAAACTTTGTTTCCTTTTCCAGGTATTCGTATGTCCAAATCATCTGAAATCCATTACTGCACCATTTTTTTTTTCTGTTTTAAAGGAATGTAGCAAATAACAGCCAAGCAATCAAGCAGCGGTAAACTAAAAGCTTTAAATACAGACCGTGTTTTTATAATTATTATTATCCAATCCTTTCACTCATTTCACTTCTTGCTCACCTATTTATATTTTTTCCAGCTACTGTTCTTATTCATCCATACTCCATCCAAACCCAATCACTAGAATTAGAAACTCAAAGCTTTCATCAAGGGCACTGATTTTTCTGTTTTCCAGGAAACATATTGCAAATATTATGTGAATGACTAGACAATGTAGAATTTTGTGGAATTTAACATCTTACACCAGAAAACCCATCTGTCATAAATGAAAACTATGTATTTATCATAACACTGGATTTCTAAAAGTGGTTCCATCCTCAGTAATTAATATTAAGAGTACCAAGCTGTTCCTACTGTGTGTTTGTCTAGGAGAACGAATCTACTTTGACGGCTCAAAAGGCCAGATTACCAAATGTGATTTTCAGGAGATGACAATATCAAAACCTTGATTTCACAAAAGTGAAAGTTCTACCAGGGTAAGTAAGTAAACACTTGCTCAAAACTGCACAGAAACGCACCACAGTATGTAAAACCCACCTAGGTGGGGGGGGGGTACATCCACCCACCCCCTAACTATACATACCAACTCTGGGATCGCACTACAATGGGGAAAAGGGCATATTTCCCCATGTTGGGCAAATGTTTACTTATCCTTTTGAACTTTCAAAGTAGATCCAGGAGAACATATCACTGATAAAAATAGCCTAAGAGAAGATCTTGATCTGGAAATGAGCACCAGCTTATCATATTTAGCAAAATTATTCTGGGAAGACTATGTTGACATCATCCAGGCCTGCATTGCAGAAAAAGGTGACCAGCATAGCTACCAGCATAGCTTTATTAACTTAGTGCAATAGCTTGTCATACTTAAGGTCACAACATGGGGGTAAGTTTAGAATCTTTCTGATCCAGAGACTTGGCAGACCAAAAAGAAAAAGATAAAAGAAAAAGAGAGAAGCTGTGTATTAAGTGTGACATGGTTCTCTCCACTTTGTATCTCAATTTACAGTTGACATCCATGCAGTTTATCAAGTGCTCCACAGGATTAGAGGAGGCTAGAAGAGCACAGACAAATGTGTGTACTAGTTTACATTTTACTCAGTTTTTCATTTAAGTAGCACTGGTTCTAACAGAACAGTTATGAGAAAAAATATTTCTGATTCATCAGAAAAAAGGTAGCAAGTTCAGAGATCCTTTTGGTTTAATTAACAGTTACCAAGAACAGTCTCTTCCAAAGAGAAAACTTTAATTTTGCTGAACTAGTAGGCTCAAAGGGAGCCAAGTATTTTTTTTTCAGAATAAAGTCTTATCCTTCATGTTACCAAATGTAAACTCATAAAATATGGGAGAAAAACATAACATACAGCATTCGTTCCTTAACAATAGGAACATCATCCAATAGCAACACAGAACCCCACCTTAATTCAGATTTATAGAAATCTCCCCATTGGGCAGCCACGGTGGTGCAGTGGTTAGCATTGTTGCCTCACAGCAAGAGGTTACCTGGAAGACATAAACAGGAAAAAGGTCACAGGACTTCATACAGTTGTCAAATTGCACATCAACAGTGGATATTACTTGCAAATAATCCAAACTACACCATAACCCTCCAATCTATCATGGCTATAGCAGCTTGAATTACACTTCTGGCCCTGAGCTATCTTATTCCCCCCAATGTTGGACACTTGATTGCATAATCCCCTATTCTCCATTCATTTTTGTGTAGAGGGTCGACAGTGGCCATCTTCCATATGGATGGTGGCAGGTCTGTGTTTGACTGTGCTGTGTGATGGAGCTGTGAGCACAGGCTTGAGTTCATGTAGTAGGCAGATAGTGGTGTTATTATGCCCCATTGAGATTTGTTGTTGTTGCCATCAGTAGGCAATATGTACATGCTCACCATTGCTGAGGGGAGGTGTGTGGTTGATGTGCATGTCCCCCTATACAACTGGGGTGGACAGGGTGGCAATGTTCCCACCTAACCTGTCTGATGCAGGTTGCCTATATCCATGGCATGTGTGTATGAGGTGTTCTTTACCCCCAGTACAGGGTGAATTGTGTTGTTTCCTCTGAGACTGACAACATATGTGGAGACACTTTTGCAATTGTCCTTGGTGGTGTGGATATGTCTGATTTGTAGTCATAGTCAGCCCTACAGGAAGTCACCTGTGAACTTACATGCTTGCTCAGATAGAGGCGGACTTGCTTCCAAGTTGTTGCCTGCACTAATGTGTCCCTGTACAGTCAATATAGCAACCTATTATGTGGTTTGTGTATTGCTGGTATCCACCAAAGGGGATTACTCTACCTTAGTGGAGGCTGGTTATACAGGTCAGTTACTGCTGAGTCCATATAGCTACAGTGTATATAAAGGGTACACACCTCTGTTACAATTCCTGGTATTTGTGCAATTGGAACATGACACCACAATAACTCATTTCAAAACAATTCCAACCTTTAATGTGACATATAGCCTATACAATTCAATTGAAAACATAACAATCTGGTCTGTGAAAACATGGAAATAATAATCAGCACAATAAGCCAGTTGAATGAGTGAAATGTTCTTCGTTGGTCTAATTGTCATACAGCACACAAACCTGGCATTCCAAAAGGGGTGTGTACACTTGTGATATCTACTGTATATAGGTGTTGATACAGCTGTTAGTGGTAGGCATGAACAGAAGATCAGAACACAGTTGGACACTTCTACGATTACTCCCTGATACTCATGCTTACTCTAGTACCCATATCAGTGTCAGGGCAATGCAACAATCAGTAGCTGCACACATTTATGTATGTTGTATGCACTGACACTGATACGACTCACATGTGCAACATGCACAGCCAATGTACCTGACTGCCTGAAACCCATGTGATTAGTTTTGTGCCTTCCAGCTGAACATACGCATACATACATGTGCTCAGGGAATACCTGGTATACATTTCTGTTCTATGTTAGTATGGCACAGTGTATTTACAGTCTTGCTGCTCAATCATACTTCTCAACCTGTGATAGCAGTACATCTGGACAATGGCAGACATAAATGGGTGACAAGAGGGACATCAGTATTGATACTGTATTAATATAGCTGCACCATACACTAGTAAGTTGATTGAACAGAAGGCTTTGACATCACTGTGATAACCTGGAAGATGTCCAACAGTCATAAGTAGGCTATTTTGTTACAATGTCATTGCTCACAGACTTGACAGTGGTTTGGCTGATATAACACAGGTATATGTGCATGTGACTACAGATATCAGTCACAAATGTGCTTATTGTCCAGCAGAACACAGTACAGCTGAATGTTATTAATTCAATATATCACATGCAGTTCAACACACATCTGCAACAGTACTTTACTATGCACATGCCCTATATAGGTCTCGTAGCTTTACAAGACAAACGTGTCATACTCATATTCACAGGTAACATATGAATATGGATAACATCCCATTAACTGACCTAGCAGTGGCACAGTCACATCTGTTTGACAGACACCCCAGCGGTTGTCATATTTGAGCTGTCCTTTCACAGAATGAGTCAGGCTCCTGAGCTGTGATCCTACCTCTTAACCTCTTAGAGCATCACTTCTGTACAAAACCTAAAATGATGTGGGGATAAATAGGGACAGACTTTAAATATTCCTGTTACAAACTTAGGAAGTTTGTAAAATGATACACTTTACATTACCGTGAATATTCTTAAGGATCTGGAGTCTTAAACTCAAGTGTTTGTCTTTACTTGATGACTTCAGTTCTCAGCTATTTGCCAGAAAAGTGCAGATTTCAGGAGGAATAGAGAAAAACTATGATGGGAAAATCTGGACATTCTGTGAAGATCTGTACAGTTGATGGGTATGGCTGTGATCTCTCCCACTGCAGAGAGGGCCAGATACTATGACCATAGCAGCTGTTCAGCAGGACATTAGTACAGCAAGTCTTGTTGGGACATATATTCTTCCAAATCATATTTCCCATTATTACAGAACAAGTACTACATTCAGTTACATGCTTACATGTTCCACTTACCTTTTTTTCTTCTCTTTTCCAGTTTATGTTTTATTTGTTTTCTCTCTGGCTCTCTCTCTCCCTCTCTCTTTGTGCACTACAGGGATAGAGCTGGTTTGAAAAGGTGGCAGCATGGCTTTTGTAGGTGATGCTCATGACCAGTTGATGGCCTGTGCACCTATTGGTGTTCCCCACTTGCTAAATGCATGCAGAGCAACTGTGTAGTTCTTCCAATAGCCAATGTCATGGCAAAACACTCCTATAATTAAGTACTCCATGTGGGCATTGGCCCTTTCCCTTACTTGTGAGGAAGACATCCTGGAGGTGTGTGAGCTACCACCTCTTACAACAAGACTTGCAGAGACAAGCCAACTAAATGCTGGAGAAGAATCAAGACTTAGGGGCAGAATGTGACTATTGCTGTTATATGGAATACTGCTAGTTTACAAGGGTTTAACCACACTTGTTACTTCTGCATGGGTTTCAGTCTGACGAAGTTCTGTCTGTGCATAGCTCTCAACTGTAGGGCTAACCACATAATGGCCACAGGTTAGCCTGTTATGTTTGGTCTGTTCCCCAGACAGGTGTTGTCCTTGGAAAATCAATAGCATACTCTAGACACACAAAAACAAAACTACATTTAAGGGGAAGCTTGTTCATTTGGCAAGAATAGTGTCAGAATTTGAGACCTTTATTATTGAATGTGTTAGGTTGTTAATTGCTGTGTTTTTGAGAAGAGGTTACTCCATTAGCTTTCTAAACACCATATTAGATGAGGTGATTGTGAAAAGCAGATCTTGTTACTACCAACCCTTCATAATTGTAGAGGAATCAAGAGTGAATACACAGGTCTTAATCTGACAAGACTTTAAGAAAGCTTTTTTATTTCCATCTATAATACTGATAGTGATGCTATTAGACCTATTATTGGTAAGAACTGGAGTTTATGTTGCAATAGTGTCAAATTAAAGAACAAGCTGGGAGATCATGCTATTTCTATTTTTAGGAGAGGCAAATGTCTTAAGAATTACTTGAAAGGGAATAATCACCATAATATGGGTGTGCACATCACCCTAAAGGCTACTTTTAACTGCAAGCAGTGTAACCAGTGTCAGCATATCCTAGTGGGAGACAGTGTTGTCATTAATAAACAAAATGTATTAAAGTCAATGGCCATTTCAATTTTAATGCAACAGGAGATGTTTGTTTTTTGTGTCTTTTGGATAATGTTTCCATGTAATGAATTCCCTGCTTTCTACATGGGTAAGGCATACAGGAAGATTAGGGAGCCTATTTACAAAGATTTTTTCATATTACAAAATGCAAGGCTAGTAACATTTTGTATAAATACATACCAATGTACTCTTTATGCAATTTTTAATTTTCAGTCTTAGAGAAAGTGGAAAAAAGCCATAGTGTAGCCCTTGGGATGTTGCATTGGACAGAAGAGAATTTTCATGGAAACTATTTTTAACTGGCAACAATTGTCCAGGCTTGAATGAAATGTTGTCAATCTCTTGTGTTTTAAAAGTACATTCTTTTCAGATTTAGATGTCAAACAATTTTTAAATGCATTATTGTTAATGCCATATTTTTTACTTTAAAAATGTTTCAGGTTTGTTGTTGAATAAGTATTATTTGTATTTAAGATGTGTATTTTGGGTTTATTAAATTATTTTAATGGGGAGATTTCTTCTTCTTTTGGCTTTTCCCAGTTAGGGGTCACCACAGCAGATCACATGTCTGCTCATGATTTGCAGTGGAGTTTTATGGTGACAAGTTGCCAGCCCGGCACCCAACCTTCCAGAGAAGGCACACACAAGCACTCACACCTAGGGCCAATTTAGAGTGCCCAATCCACCTACAGCATGGCTTTGGGATGTGGGAGGAAACTGGAGCACCCAGAGGAAACCCACACAACCACAGGGAGGACATGCAGACCCCTAGCTGAGGATTGAACCAGGGAACCTCTTGCTGTAACATGCAGAGGGCTCACTTACCAGAATTCTCTGTTGGGGAAACTAACATAATCACCCAATATGTGATTGAATATTATGTCCTGTTATTTGGACGGAGAGCAGAAGATGTGTGGGAGAGGACAGCCCTGTGGAACAGTCTGGTCCACAGGGTAAATGATGCCGGCTTGCACAGCAGAACTTATGAGCAGGTGCAGCATCGGGCCACCAACCTCATCCACCATGCCCGTCAATGAGCTGCTGCTATAGCGAGGGACCGGCTGGCCACAGGTGGGGGCCCAGCCATCCAGCCCCCACTGACACCCACCGAGGAGATCCTCACCAACCTTGGGGCACCCACTCAATGCACAAGTTATGAAGCTGAGGAAAGCATTGTGGAGGTTGGGTTGCACACACACACTGGATGAGGAGTGTGCAAGTAAGGGCCCAGTGCGGATTAGTATACTGATGTGTCAGACATACATGTATCTGTACTGCATCTACATCCCCGTGTCAGGCCAGATTGCAATTGTGGATGGGGTTTGCTAATGCACAGAGGTGCACATCTCTGGTGAGGACAGAAAATTGTGTATTATTGGGGTTAGTACTGCAAATGTACAGATGTGCTGCATCCATCCTGTACCAAGGCCACATGTGGGTCTGCTGACAATAACTCCCGCTCATAACTACCTAGGAGCCTCTGGTCTGCATATGGGACAGCAGCCTGAAGCTGGTGAGTATGAGAGTGCTCTGTTGTTTTCTGGCAATACCCCAGACATGTGAAGGGCATACAATTTACCATGCACACAACTATTAGTAATAGCTATATTGCTTTATGTAATAGCTATATTGCTTTTTATGCATGCTCACTTCTGCTGGGTTGACTGCATTGCATCATAGTGGGCACCACTGGGATCTATCTGATGTGAATTCAACATTCCTGTAGCATACCTCACAACTTGTCAGTACCAAGATGTCTGGACAGAGGCTAGCAAAATGGGCTGGACAAACACCCTAAGGTAGGGACATGTGTGACACATTAGTGGTATACAGTGGATATAAATTGTGCACAAACTCCTATTAAGATGCAAGATGTTCCTGTTACATACTAATTAGGACCAGAATATGTCAGTCCACACCTCTTCCAGCCTTTAATGTGACCCATAACATGAACAGTTTACTTGTAAAATAAAGCATCTGAACTCATGTATTGCACCTACAAGGCTGGCCAGTTTTGAGGGTGGCAGACGTCGTATCAGCATGATGTTTTAGTCAGGTATGATACCTCATGATGCCATATGTGTCAGTATACTCACTGTGGCCTATTTGGCTACAGTATCACATACATGGGCATTGTTAAGGCACACAGACCACTTCTGATCATGTATAGGTTGTAAACATCTGGATATTCCAGACACATCTGTACAGATGACTATACAATGGTTTAACCTGCTGCACGTGAGGCAGATGCTGTTACCACACTATATAAAGTAATGGCAGCATGCGGTCATCACCAGCTGTGTCTGGTACACACATCAAAATGGTATAAGCCACAAAAGATAGGATCCTCACACACACACACACACACACACACACACACACACACACACAAACTTGCCCACATTGGTATTAGAACTCCGGCCTATCTAGGTATTTCTACTATAATGCTACGCAGTCATCAGACATGCCACAGAGCTTATGCATTTCCACATTCTCCAAAGGTACTTCTAAGGTGGATGACATCAAAAGGACTACTAAATTTGAGTGAGGGGAAGTGTAAAGGGTAGTACACAGGTCAAAAATGGTGTGAGTGAACAAGTGACCAGCACCAAAGTGTAATAAGCACAGCAACAAAATAAAGATGAATCAATAACTATTTAATGGTCCCAAACTGTTTTCGGCAAAACTGCCTTCCTCAGTGGGATATATAACAAAGCCAATATAATCATGCCATTTATATAAATCAGTCCCTCCAATGAAAGCTCAGCCTTACAAATTATGTCATTTCCTATAACAAATATAAACACATTCACCTTACAAAATCAAAGAACTAATATGCAATACTATCTCCTTATAAAGTGGAAATCACAAATATTTATATTGTTTTATATTTTTATAAGTGATCATTGAGCACCAGTGAAAAAAGACCCCCAAATTTTATGATCCAATATTTCTCTTTTTTACTGAGGATCAAATGCCAACCCTGCCTATTGCTTCTATTACCATGAATCCTATATATAATTATAAAATAAAACTGTGCAGTACAGTGGATAGTGCAATGTCTATATAATGCATTTGTCAATCGCTTGTTACGTATATCACTCAGATACTCTGACATACAAAGATGCAAGGGATGTGATGTCTGGCCTATATAGGAAGCTGAACAGGTACATGTCACTAAATATATTACCCAGTCCATTCCACAGTTCCCAAAGAATCTAGTATCAAAAACCTGGCTCGTGTCCTTACTAGTGAATTGCTTCGACTTGAATATACATTGACACGAGGAACAGTGGCCACAAGGGAAGGTGCCCAGCAATCTGTCCCCAGTAATGGCTATTTGATGATGAACTGCACCTCCTGTGCTAGTCCATTTAAAGTGGGAAAAATGTGATCCCAATGTCTTTCCTCTCCTATATGAAAACCGACAATTAGGACCAAGAGCATCATGCAATTCATCACTGGCCATTAATATATTCCAATGTTTAGAAATAACCTTCTGAATCAAATTTATGTTGCATCCATATGTAGTTACAAATCTGATATGATCTGACTCCACCCTCTGTGTTTTGTCTTTGTAATCCAATAGTTGCTTCCTGTCCAAATTTGAGGGCCAATTACTAGCAAATACAATATCATGTTGTCTATAACCCCTAACTCTAAATCTGTTAATAAGATCTTGTTGAGATGTAACATAATCCTCCGGTGTAGAACAAATTATTTTTATACGTAAGTACTGGGACTTTGGGATCTTGCGGATGGTGTGACTCGGATGCATACTGGTGGCAATACATACTTGCAAAACACCTGAGTTCTAAGTGTGTTATCACAATTTCTAATAACTGTCACATCAAGAGAATTGATTTGATGATAATCTGAATTTAATGTGAACTCTGTTCCCTGTTTATTGTCATTCAAATACTGAACGAATTCATCAATATTATTTCCATTATCATTGGAAATACTGAAAACCCTTATGTCATTTTTGTCGGCATTGAGGTAATGTCCAGGGTTCTGACAACAGTCATAGGTGTCAAGTTGCCTATGGGCATGATGTCAACATCACATGGATTGGGAATGCTACCACCCACCTTACTGTTGTATGCAAACATTATCAGCCAGGGTGCCTTTGTGTTCTCCCGCACCTCAGAAGGGTAGATCCCAAACATGAGAGGACATGGGTCCGTATCCTGTGTGACACCAGTCATGTCTGGTCATCAGTTTGACATGGAGTCCACTGCAATCACACTGTGGGTACTATCTGTGAGGCAGTTTGCAGGAGAACTACTGATATAGTGGTTGATGCCTAGCCAAGTGTGTTTGTGTATGATTCCTGGGTGGAGAGTGGTCTCTAGAAGGGTTGCCTATATTGCTAACTAATCCATACTGTCACATAGTCATTGCACATGGCACTACACATTTAGGGCTGTGGATTGTCCACACCAACCTCTACAGTGTTTGACAACTGTTGGCCTTGTAATGAGGACATTGGGACGTATACTAGGTCCTCAATATAATAATTTAGCAAAACCCACCTCCAGTGGATCCTGTTATTACGTAATCGCACCAACACCTACATAGGATACTGAGGACACAAACACACTTGCTGGTACCGAGTCTCGAATCCCTACCTATCTTGCTATTGCTACTACAGTGCTATGCATTTATTGCACATGCCACAGAGCTTACAGGATGAATGTTGTTCCAAGGTACTTCTAAGGTGAAGAACATCACCAGCCCCTTGTAAATACTGGCATTGGGTGATGCAGTGGGTGAGAGATTTCATCAAATATTTTAACCTACACACACATTTACCAGGAGTGAAGTTCAAACCTCTATCTAGGTTTTCAGACCTTTATAGTTACACATTTACCACACACACCACTGACCTTACATGGTTTAGGGTTGCCAACAGGTACTTTTAAGGTGAATGATATCTGCAGGACTGCTAAAGTTGGGCACTGAGAAGTGTACTGGGTGTAAATGGGGCCAAAATTTTTAAGGTACAAACACACACACACACACACACACACATATATATATATATATATATATATATATACATACACACACACACACACACACACACACACACACACACACACACACACACACACACACACACACACACACTTGCCAGGAATGAGATTCAAATCCCTACCTAAGTAGTTATTGTTATAACATTGTTACACATTTATCACATGCACCACAGAGCTTACAGGTAGAGCAGTGTCCAAACATACCTCTAAGGTGAGTGACATCAGCAGCCATTGTAAAGTATTACACTTTGAAATGCACTGGCTGTGTATGGATGCAAAATACCTCACCCTACAGACATACACACACAATAACGCAAACAGACACACTTTTACAATTGCTGGTACTGAGATTAGAACTCACACCTAAGTAGTATTTTGCACTATAGTATCACACAGCTATCCAAGCACTATGGAGCTTATATGTTGGAGAGTTGTCCAAAGGTATCTTTGAAGGTGAGTGACATTAGCCGCAGTGCTAAAGGAGGGGTAAGGGAAGTGTAGTTAGTGTGAATGGCCTCAAAATCATGCTTTTACAAAGACACATAGACTCTCTCACAAAAGCACACATATTTTCACAATTGGCAGGATTGGGATTAGAACATCTACCTAACTAGTTTGCAATGGATTCAGGCACCTAGGCGGTGCAACTTCCACCTGTGAGACAGCTGGATGTGAGTCAAACAAAACATAGAGCCAGCAAACTGTGACCTGAAAAGTACTTTAATTAGTACATAAAAATAGCAAAGAAACAGACCGGTTTCGGCCGGACAATAACACAGCCTTCTTCAGTGTTAAAGAAATGCACCAATTGTTGCTATTTAAATATACCCATCTCAAAGGACATTGGTGGTTGCTAAAATTGTTCATTTAGACCAGGTGGGAATAATCCACCTAGTTTCACAATCCACTTTTTTTCTTTAGAATTGAGAATAGGATGCCAACCTGTCTTGTTGGATCTATTGCCTTTAATAATGTCAATTACCATAAAGGAAAATCTGTCAGATTTATGTAACAAATGGTGTTTGTAAAGTGCATTATTTGCCTTTTTATTTTTGATGTTACTGATGTGTTCTGATATTCTAAGTCTAAATGGACGAGAAGTTTGCCCTACATAAAATGAGCCACACGTGCATGTTGCTAGATATATAAGCCAATCGCTGCTACAATTGGAAAAAAAGTTTATATCATAAACAGAAGCACAGTTTTTACTGGAGAATTGCTTGGACTTATTAACATTGTCACAATTAATGCAATGACTGCAAGGAAAACAACCAATCAATGGCTCGCCCCTCAATGTGGTCTGTGAATATTGAGGAGGTATATTTACATGACTGTGTTTAAAGTGATTGAAACAAGAACTTAAATTTTTACCCTTGCGGAATGAAAAAAAACATCTGTCTGGAATGATGTTTGCCACTTCAAGGTCGCATTGTAAGATGTTCCAATGTCTATGCACACTTTGTATAAGAATATCCGAATTTCTAGCATAAGTGGTGACAAACCTAATGGGTTGTGATGTTGTGTTGATATGATCATGGTAACACAACAATTCCTGTCTGTCAAGGGTATTTGCCCAATTACTGGCCTGCAACACATGTCCCATGCTATAGCCCCTGGATCTGAATCTGTTAGGTCCTTCCTTTGTTGCTGGAATGATGAATCATGGGAACAAATATGTTTTGTTCTGATAAATTGTGATTTGGGAATGTTGCGTGCAATGTGTGCCGGATGAAAGCTGGACGCATGGAGGATGGTGTTGTACTGGGGGTATTTCCTAAAAATTTCTGTACTAAATGTATGGTCAGGCAATCTTTTAATGGATACATCCAAAAAAGTAATGGTGTTCATATTATAATGTACTGTAAATTGCAAACCCCATATATTATCATTGAGGTAGGATATGCTAAGCTCTCTCAACTCAGTACTGGCATAACCAGTCAGGAGGAGAAGGAAACCACACTCACTACAATTCCAGTCTCACATAGACCTACCACGACAGCAAACCAAACACATAATCACACAAAAACATACTCGGAGGCTCTAAATAAAGATCTGCCTAAGCAGCAGAGACCTCCAAAGCAGACACCCAAGCAACTGCTACCCCAAAACAAAACACGTGCAACACATATCTCACAAAGCCAGTGTGCCAAACAGTCACAGCCCTTAAGACTAAACAACACACCTGATACACTTGTAATAGGTTACTCTATCGTCAGGCACACTGACGTCCCACTCACCAGGCTGAACAAGGAGAGGGTCACGGTGAGCAGCCTGTCGGGCGCTAGGATCCGCCACATAACACAAGCACTCAGGTCACTCCAAGGCAAGTACAAATATGACTCAGTCATTGTCCATGCTGGTGTGAATGACCTGAGACGTACCTCCCTGGATTACATGAAAAGAGACATAAAGGAGCTCTCTGAGCATGTAGCCCAGGCCGGTATGACCCTGACCTTGAGTAGCATCTTACCCTCACCAAGAATGATGCCACAATATGAAGACAAGATGATCAATTTCAACAATTGGCTTAAGTACTGGTGTCATTCAAAGGGGATCCAATGCCTGTCAGCTTGGGATGATATGCTCGACAAGCCACGATGCTTCGCTAGGGACAGCTTGCACCTGTCACCCTGGGCTTTCGGATATTGGCAAAGGCTCTTGCTACCCCATAGTGCCTTTTTAGGCAAGGCTCAAAAGACAAACCCACCTCCATAGGTATCACAAGGGATAAGAAACTAAGAGTAATGCTACTCAACGCCAGAAGTCTATACCTCAAGATGCACGCACTCGAAACTCTCCTTAGCATGGAGAACATCGATATCTGTGCAGTAACAGAAACCTGGTTCAGGGCTCCCGAGAGCACCCCAGCACTACCAGGTTATACCTCATACCATGCTTTTCGGCCCCAAAACTTGGATTGAACCACAAAAGGAGGGAGAGTATCGATATTCATCAAAGATACCCACACCTCCAGGTTGGTGGCAAAGCAGGAAGCATCAGAGACTATCAATGTGCAACTAACAGTGGGTAAAACTGCCTTCCAGTTTATAGCCTGCTACAGACCACCCTCCCAAACCCAGGAACCCCACTCGGCCTTCCTGAGAACACTGGAAAATATGAAGGTCTCTCCAAACACCATTATATTGGGCGACTTCAACTACCCAAACATAGACTGGGAGCATTACTCTAGCTCCAACACCCTAGCTCAAAGATTCCTAGAATTTATAAACTCAAATGCTATGGAACAACTTGTTACCACTCCCACAAGAGGGGAAAACATACTGGACCTGATCATCACCAACATGGGGACTCTATGCTCCAGACCAGAAGTGTATCCCTCACTGGTAAGATCAGACCATAAACTAATCTCACTGGATATTCACATCCCGACCCCACCCCCTGCCCAGAAAGCCACAGTGAAAAGCTTCTCTAAAGCAAATTTCACACTCCTCAAAACCGAGGTGGAATCCTTCAAAGCCCTCGGACTTGTGGAAAATACGGCCCAGACCACAGAATCCTTTATAAACGCATTCTATGAACACCTTCAGGAATGCATGGATCATGCGATCCCAAATAAAACCAAGACCCAATCCTCCAAAGGCAGACATCCTGTCTGGTGGACCCCAGCCATAAACAAACTATACAATAGAAGGAGGAAGCTACTAAATGATAGAGCAAAATCCCAAAAAGGGAAGGCAACACTGATCAGTATTAGCAAAAAACTACGGGCACTCATAAAATTGTCTAAGGCCAGCTTCGAGAGAAAAATTGCACAGGACACTAAGGATAATCACAAGGCTTTCTTTAGTTATGTTAGGAACCTGGGTGGTAATTCCCAGATATGCTCAGAATTAGTCCAAAATGACAAAAATACACTGAACCCACAGACATTGCCAACATCCTAGCTGACAGGTTCAGCGCAAACCGCCCCCTCCCCACCAAAAGGGCAAATATCTATCCCAGCAGAGTGCTGCCCCTGACATCTCAGATGCTCAGGTAAGAGCCGCCCTCTCCAAAGCAAAAACACAGCATCAATGGGACCAGATGGTGTCCCGGGCTGCATCCTACATGAACTCCAAGAAGAGCTAAACCCAAACATAAAACTACTGTTCAATCTCAGCCTTACTACAGGATATGTGCCCAAAGAGTGGCGTACAGCAACAGTGGTCCCTCTCCATAAAGGTGGTGCCTCAACGGATCCTGGAAACTATCGCCCCATAAGCCTGACTAGCTTGGTCTGCAAAGCTATGGAAAGGATCATCATGGACCTCATAAATAAAGATATTGGGGACCTACAGACACTGGATCCTACCCAGTTCGGCTTTGTTAAGGGCAGATCCTGCCTCTTAAACCTGGTTGATTTCCTTGAAACAGTCACCAAGGCCATTGATGAGGGGAAGGTGGTCCACACAGCCTACCTGGACCTCGCAAAAGCCTACGATACAATACCCCACTCGGGCATTATAGATAAGCTCACCATCTTAAATATAAACCCCTATGTCACTAGATGGATTGCAAACTGGCTCAAGGACAGAACCCACATGGTTAGAATTGCTGGAGCCATGTCAGACTCCAAACCAGTTACAAGTGGTGTCCCACAAGGCTCAGTCCTGGGACCTCTCTTGTTCGGTATATATTTCTCGGAGGTACAGGCCAACACAGAAGGACTGTGGCTGACCAAGTTCGCAGATGACTGCAAACTGGGTGCCATAATCGACTCTCCAGCCGACACAAGCATCCTCCAAAAGGGCCTCATAGAAACAGACAACTGGTGCCAGAGCCATGGCCTCAAGCTAAATGCCAAAAAGTGTATAGTCATCCCCTTTGGCAAAAACAATGTGCCCACAAATTACCACATAGGTGGTAATCCATTAAGTACAGAAGAAGTAATTAGGGACCTGGGGACCCAAGTTGATAGCAATCTCTCATTTGACAACCATGTGGCCAAAGTGGTTAGAAAAACATTTTATATAACCCACCAAATCATGAAGGGATTCACATCTAGATCAGGGGAGGTCATTGTGCCTCTTTACTCATCCCTCATCAGGCCCATAATTGAGTACAATGCCCCTTTGGGACGTACCTTACCAGACACCTGCAGCAACTGGAAAGACCCCAAAAGTACCTCACCAAGAGGATCAAAGGGCTCAAACAGATGCCATATGCTGCCCGGTTAAAGAAACTCCAGCTCTACTCAGTGGCATACCGCCTGTTCAGAGGCGATCTGTGCCTGACGTATAAAGCCATGTCCAACCCGAATTAATGGACATGCTGCACCTCAGATAATCCAAATCCCATCGCGCTCGAGAGACTTGAACCTCAGCACTGAAATAAATAGGACATGCTGGAGGGACAGATTCATAACCCAGAGGCTCCCTTCACTCTGGAATAAAATCCCAGTCCAGGTTAGGCAGAGTCCCTCATTGACTCTATTCAAGAGGAATTTTGATGAGTGGATGGGAGATCGTAGGTTTACCCCGGGTATCACTTCTGTGTCACTGTTAGACAGAGGCACAGTATACTAACCTCAAAAAAGGGCATAGCAAAATAAATTTAAAATGGGTGGTGAAAGCCAAACACATTCTGGCTAGGCTTATAAATGCCCTAGGGCAGATAGCCTAGTATGAACCTATGAACCTATGAACCTATGAAGCCCATAAGTTGTTCAACCTCACCCTTCCACACCATCCAACAGTCGTCCAAGTAACGTCTCCAAATGTCAATATGTTCAAGAAAATTATTGTTTCGGTTGTCATAAATGATGTGTTTTTCCACATAGGCCATAAATAAATCTGCGTAAATTGGGGTAAAAGAAGCTCCCATTGCTGTGCCTTTGGTTTGCCAAAAACAAATATCTTGATAAAAGAAGACGTTACTGGTCAAAACATGTTCTGTTAAACCAACCAAAAAAGAACTGATGTCAGATGGATATAAATCCGCCACACCTAGCCAATAACCAAGGGCCTCCAAACCTGCTTGATGAGGAATATTGGTGCAAACTGGGCGCCATAGTGGAAAGTGCATCGGACACGGATATCCTTCAGAAGGGACTCACGGAAACAGATAGCTGGTGCCAGAGCCATGGCCTGAAGTTAAACGCCAAAAAATGTATAGTCATACCCTTCGGGAAAAACAAGGTAACCCCAAGCTACCATATAGGTGGCAATCCACTAAGCACAGAAGAGGTTATCAGGGACCTGGGGACCCAGGTTGACAGTGGCCTTTCTTTGACACTCACATTGCTAAAGTGGTTAGAAAGACCTTCTACATTGCCCACCTGATCATGAAGGGATTCACATCCAGATCTAGTGATGTACTCTTCACTTATCAGACCAATGATCGAGTACAATGCCCCATTCGGGATGTATCTCACCCGACATCTGCAGCAATTGGAGAGACCCCAAAAGTTCCTCACCAAAAGGATAAAGGGACTCCAAAATCTGTCATATGCTGCCAGATTGAAGAAACTCCAGCTCTATTCAGTCGCATACCGCCTGCTCAGAGGTGACATGTGCCTGACATACAAGGCCATGTCCAACCCGAATTAATGGACATGCTCCACCTCAAAAATCCAAATCCACCAAAACCACTAGAGCAAGCGACTTAAACCTTAGCACGGATATAAATAGGACATGCTGGAGGATAGATTTATCACTCAGAGACTCCTATGCTGTGGAATAAAATCCTGGTCCATGTGAGGCAGAGCACCTCGCTGACTCTGTTCAAGAGAAATCTAGACCTGTGGATGGGAGATCGTAGGTTTACCCCGGGAATCATCTCTGGGTCACTGCTGGACAGAGGCACAACAAACTAATGGGCACAGTATTTTTTCATATAAGGGGTGGCGTAAGCCACAATAATTTGGGCTAGGCTTATAAATGCCTTAGGGCAGATAGCCTAGTATAAACCTATGAACCTATGAACCTATATAAGGCACTCACATCAAGTGTGCACATAAACCAACCTGCTTCAAGCTGGGTATCAGAAATGATTTGTAAAAAATTGGTTGTATCTTGCAAACGTGAACGTACTAAATCAAGCAAAGGTTTAAGATATTTAGTAAGATATAACGACAAAGGTTCCATTATGCACCCTTTGCCTGATACAATCGGTCTACCCGTGGATGTACAGGATCCTTGTGTATTTTGGGTAGAAAGTAAATGTATTGACTTGCAGATTCCTGAATCATAAGTTGATGCATGGTGTCATTGGTAATACCTTGGTCTCTGGCCCTAACCAAATAATCCTCAATCTGTTTTTTAAACCTGAATGTCGGATTGATAGGCATTTCTGAATAATATCTGTTATCTGAAAGTTGTTTTTTGGCCTCATGATCATAATCACACCAATTAAGGACCACTACAGCTCCACCTTTGTCAGCAGAAATAATAACAATATCTTTGTTATTCTGAAGTTCCAGAATAGCTTGTTTTTCAGCTGGAGTAACATTATTAGATTTAAAACGTATATCCGGTCTGGAAAAATGAAGATCTTTGAGAATGCTATTCTATTACATGAAAAGAGACATAAAGGAGCTCTCTGAGCATGTAGCCCAGGCCGGTATGACCCTGACCTTGAGTAGCATCTTACCCTCACCAAGAATGATGCCACAATATGAAGACAAGATGATCAATTTCAACAATTGGCTTAAGTACTGGTGTCATTCAAAGGGGATCCAATGCCTGTCAGCTTGGGATGATATGCTCGACAAGCCACGCTTCTAGGGACAGCTTGCACCTGTCACTCCTGGGCTTCGGATATTGGCAAAGGCTCTTGCTACTCCCCATAGTGCCTTTTTAGGCAAGGCTCAAAAGACAAACCCACCTCCATAGGTATCACAAGGATAAGAAACTAAGAGTAATGCTACTCAACGCCAGAAGTCTATACCTCAAGATGCACGCACTCGAAACTCTCCTTAGCATGGAGAACATCGATATCTGTGCAGTAACAGAAACCTGGTTCAGGGCTCCCGAGAGCACCCCAGCACTACCAGGTTATACCTCATACCATGCTTTTCGGCCCCAAAACTTGATTGAACCACAAAAGGAGGGAGAGTATCGATATTCATCAAAGATACCCACACCTCCAGGTTGGTGGCAAAGCAGGAAGCATCAGAGACTATCAATGTGCAACTAACAGTGGGTAAAACTGCCTTCCAGTTTATAGCCTGCCACAGACCACCCTCCCAAACCCAGGAACCCCACTCGGCCTTCCTGAGAACACTGGAAAATATGAAGGTCTCTCCAAACACCATTATATTGGGCGACTTCAACTACCCAAACATAGACTGGGAGCATTACTCTAGCTCCAACACCCTAGCTCAAAGATTCCTAGAATTTATAAACTCAAATGCTATGGAACAACTTGTTACCACTCCCACAAGAGGGGAAAACATACTGGACCTGATCATCACCAACATGGGGACTCTATGCTCCAGACCAGAAGTGTATCCTCACTGGTAAGATCAGACCATAAACTAATCTCACTGGATATTCACATGACGACCCCAGCCCCTGCGCAGAAAGCCACAGTGAAAAGGTGGTCTAAAGCAAATTTCACACTCCTCAAAACCGAGGTGGAATCCTTCAAAGCCCTCGGACTTGTGGAAAATAATGCCCAGACCACAGAATCCTTTATAAACGCATTCTATGAACACCTTCAGGAATGCATGGATCATGCGATCCCAAATAAAACCAAGACCCAATCCTCCAAAGGCAGACATCCTGTCTGGTGGACCCCAGCCATAAACAAACTATACAATAGAAGGAGGAAGCTACTAAATGATAGAGCAAAATCCCAAAAAGGGAAGGCAACACTGATCAGTATTAGCAAAAAACTACGGGCACTCATAAAATTGTCTAAGGCCAGCTTCGAGAGAAAAATTGCACAGGACACTAAGGATAATCACAAGGCTTTCTTTAGTTATGTTAGGAACCTGGGTGGTAATTCCCAGATATGCTCAGAATTAGTCCAAAATGACAAAAAATACACTGAACCCACAGACATTGCCAACATCCTAGCTGACAGGTTCAGCACAAACTTCTCCCTCCCCACCAAAAGGGCAAATATCTATCCCAGCAGAGTGCTGCCCCTGACATCTCAGATGCTCAGGTAAGAGCCGCCCTCTCCAAAGCAAAAAACAGCATCAATGGGACCAGATGGTGTCCCGAGCTGCATCCTACATGAACTCCAAGAAGAGCTAAACCCAAACATAAAACTACTGTTCAATCTCAGCCTTACTACAGGATATGTGCCCAAAGAGTGGCGCACAGCAACAGTGGTCCCTCTCCATAAAGGTGGTGCCTCAACGGATCCTGGAAACTATCGCCCCATAAGCCTGACTAGCTTGGTCTGCAAAGCTATGGAAAGGATCATCATGGACCTCATAAATAAAGATATTGGGGACCTACAGACACTGGATCCTACCCAGTTCGGCTTTGTTAAGGCAGATCCTGCCTCTTAAACCTGGTTGATTTCCTTGAAACAGTCACCAAGGCCATTGATGAGGGAAGGTGGTCCACACAGCCTACCTGGACCTCGCAAAAGCCTTCGATACAATACCCCACTCGGGCATTATAGATAAGCTCACCATCTTAAATATAAACCCCTATGTCACTAGATGGATTGCAAACTGGCTCAAGGACAGAACCCACATGGTTAGAATTGCTGGAGCCATGTCAGACTCCAAACCAGTTACAAGTGGTGTCCCACAAGGCTCAGTCCTGGGACCTCTCTTGTTCGGTATATATTTCTCGGAGGTACAGGCCAACACAGAAGGACTGTGGCTGACCAAGTCCGCAGATGACTGCAAACTGGGTGCCATAATCGACTCTCCAGCCGACACAAGCATCCTCCAAAAGGGCCTCATAGAAACAGACAACTGGTGCCAGAGCCATGGCCTCAAGCTAAATGCCAAAAAGTGTATAGTCATCACCTTTTTGCCAATGTGCCCACAAATTACCACATAGGTGGTAATCCATTAAGTACAGAAGAAGTAATTAGGGACCTGGGGACCCAAGTTGATAGCAATCTCTCATTTGACAACCATGTGGCCAAAGTGGTTAGAAAAACATTTTATATAACCCACCAAATCATGAAGGGATTCACATCTAGATCAGGGGAGGTCATTGTGCCTCTTTACTCATCCCTCATCAGGCCCATAATTGAGTACAATGCCCCTTTTGGGACGTACCTTACCAGACACCTGCAGCAACTGGAAAGACCCCAAAAGTACCTCACCAAGAGGATCAAAGGGCTCAAACAGATGCCATATGCTGCCCGGTTAAAGAAACTCCAGCTCTACTCAGTGGCATACCGCCTGTTCAGAGGCGATCTGTGCCTGACGATAAAGCCATGTCCAACCCGGAATTAATGGACATGCTGCACCTCAGAAAATCCAAATCCCATCGAGCCACGCCGAGAGACTTGAACCTCAGCACTGAAATAAATAGGACATGCTGGAGGGACAGATTCATAACCCAGAGGCTCCCTTCACTCTGGAATAAAATCCCAGTCCAGGTTAGGCAGAGTCCCTCATTGACTCTATTCAAGAGGAATTTTGATGAGTGGATGGGAGATCGTAGGTTTACCCCGGGTATCACTTCTGTGTCACTGTTAGACAGAGGCACAGTATACTAACCTCAAAAAGGGCATAGCAAAATAAATTTAAAATGGGTGGTGAAAGCCAAACACATTCTGGCTAGGCTTATAAATGCCCTAGGGCAGATAGCCTAGTATGAACCTATGAACCTATGAACCTATGAAGCCCATAAGTTGTTCAACCTCACCCTTCCACACCATCCAACAGTCGTCCAAGTAACGTCTCCAAATGTCAATATATTCAAGAAAATTATTGTTTCGGTTGTCATAAATGATGCGTTTTTCCACATAGGCCATAAATAAATCTGCGTAAATTGGGGTAAAAGAAGCTCCCATTGCTGTGCCTTTGGTTTGCCAAAAACAAATATCTTGATAAAAGAAGACGTTACTGGTCAAAACATGTTCGGTTAAACCAACCAAAAAAGAACTGATGTCAGATGGATATAAATCCGCCACACCTAGCCAATAACCAAGGGCCTCCAAACCTGCTTGATGAGGAATATTGGTGCAAACTGGGCGCCATAGTGGAAAGTGCATCGGACACGGATATCCTTCAGAAGGGACTCACGGAAACAGATAGCTGGTGCCAGAGCCATGGCCTGAAGTTAAACGCCAAAAAATGTATAGTCATACCCTTCGGAAAAACAAGGTAACCCCAAGCTACCATATAGGTGGCAATCCACTAAGCACAGAAGAGGTTATCAGGGACCTGGGGACCCAGGTTGACAGTGGCCTTTCTTTTGACACTCACATTGCTAAAGTGGTTAGAAAGACCTTCTACATTGCCCACCTGATCATGAAGGGATTCACATCCAGATCTAGAGGTCATTGTTCCCTGTACTCTTCACTTATCAGACCAATGATCGAGTACAATGCCCCATTCGGGATGTATCTCACCCGACATCTGCAGCAATTGGAGAGACCCCAAAAGTTCCTCACCAAAAGGATAAAGGACTCCAAATCTGTCATATGCTGCCAGATTGAAGAAACTCCAGCTCTATTCAGTCGCATACCGCCTGCTCAGAGGTGACATGTGCCTGACATACAAGGCCATGTCCAACCCGAATTAATGGACATGCTCCACCTCAAAATCCAAATCCACCAAAACCACTAGAGCAAGCGACTTAAACCTTAGCACGGATATAAATAGGACATGCTGGAGGATAGATTTATCACCAGAGACTCCCTATGCTGTGGAATAAAATCCTGGTCCATGTGAGGCAGAGCACCTCTGACTCTGTTCAAGAGAAATCTAGACCTGTGGATGGGAGATCGGGTTTACCCAGGAATCATCTCTGGGTCACTGCTGGACAGAGGCACAACAAACTAATGGGCACAGTATTTTTCATATAAGGGTAGCCACAATTATTTGGGCTAGGCTTATAAATGCCTTAGGGCAGATAGCCTAGTATAAACCTATGAACCTATGAACCTATATAAGGCACTCACATCAAGTGTGCACATAAACCAACCTGCTTCAAGCTGGGTATCAGAAATGATTTGTAAAAAATTGGTTGTATCTTGCAAACGTGAACGTACTAAATCAAGCAAAGGTTTAAGATATTTAGTAAGATATAACGACAAAGGTTCCATTATGAACCCTTTGCCTGATACAATCGGTCTACCCGGTGGATGTACAGGATCCTTGTGTATTTTGGGTAGAAAGTAAATGTATTGACTTGCAGATTCCTGAATCATAAGTTGATGCATGGTGTCATTGGTAATACCCTGGTCTCTGGCCCTAACCAAATAATCCTCAATCTGTTTTTTAAACCTGAATGTCGGATTGATAGGCATTTCTGAATAATATCTGTTATCTGAAAGTTGTTTTTTGGCCTCATGATCATAATCACACCAATTAAGGACCACTACAGCTCCACCTTTGTCAGCAGAAATAATAACAATATCTTTGTTATTCTGAAGTTCCAGAATAGCTTGTTTTTCAGCTGGAGTAACATTATTAGATTTAAAACGTATATCCGGTCTGGAAAAATGAAGATCTTTGAGAATGCTATTCTGGAACTGATGTACCATAGGATGCATTGGAGGGACAAAACATGATTTATGGTATACAAATTGATCATGACTATAATTCCGGTCTGTGTCACCAAAATACAATCTCAAATTCAAATTTCTGCAAAAGGACATCACATCTTGAGCCAGTATATCCTCAGAAACCATGAAACCCGGTATGAAAGTGAGGCCTTTATTAAGAACCAACAGATGAATTGGTGACAAAACAAAATTAGACAGATTTAGAACATTTGCATTTGAATTGTCATTTATTTCTGCATTGCCATTTTCAAAAGGCTGTGTATGTTGCTTATTCCTCCTGTGTTTGCATCCCCCTCGCTGATATCTGGGCCTAAAGGGATGGGTCCTGGTGTCCTTTTGGGGGATGGTGAGCCTGACACTGTCTGCAACTCATTATCAGTACAAGATGAAATATCATCAGTTGATGATCCATTTCCTAAGAATGGAACGGGGTCTCTTCCTTTTGGGAGTTTTGGTTGTACTGGGTGTGAATCTCACATGTTTACTATAATTGGAAAAAGGATTTGCATTTTGGTAATCAATTTGGTCTCTTTGGAATTTTTTAATTTTCCTAATTTTAAGTTGTTCCTATAGATTGCTGAGGTCTGTAGCTACCTTGTTCAGTTGTTTGTTAAAAAAGATTTCCCCTTCAAATTGACATCACCAACTAGTTTAGTAACTGCACTTATTTCTCCATCAACTACCTGGTCATAAAACTTAGCTAAAGCTTCAACAAAGGACATAGTAGCCTGTTGTTGTATGGCTCTCCATTGGTTATTGAGTTCCTCGTCAGCTTCCCCCACAAGGGGTTGTGTGCGTATTCTCAGACCTCTTGGAGTTATGCCCCTAGCAATATAAGCCTTAAACAGTTTGGAATGCCAAACATTAGATCTAAGAGACCTGAGATGTTTGTGTAATTCTTCAAAAGCTAATGCACAAATGGCTTCAGGACCCAATTGGACATTAATGCCGGTGTTGGTGTGTATAGATGGACCTAAGCCAAATGCTCCCAGGTCTTCTCTATCAGCTGATAGACCAGAAATTAGACTAGACAGATCCATCATACAAATGAGATCTAGGATATAGATGTGAATAGGTCTGTACAATGTGACTGACAATAGTAGCCAAAAATCCTAAATTGCTACGTCAGCAGAGAAATTCCAGATGGAATAAATTTAAAAGGACAATAACAGCCCAGAGAATAAATGAATAGCCAATAGGCAAATATTATTGCTGCATCCCTTTAAAAGTGTTTGCATAAACAATTGTACAAATGTTGAAGCCAACTGTGCATTAGGTAATAAATATTAAATACTATCAAATGAAGAGGTCAGTAACCAACAGAGAAAAAAATACAATAATGATGCCCACGAGGTATTAAATGCAGTTAAAAAACTTGGTGATAGTCTGTACAAATATAATATGCTCTGCTACTGAATCCAGACAGAACATAAAATAATCGATGACAAACTTGTAATACAGAATCTAATTGTTCATCAAATATGTTAGAAAAATATACAGTATGTTATGTGTTTGCCAACCCTACACAAAAATGAAAAATTAAATATGTGTAGACTTCACCAATGACAGGTCCATATTAAATGTAAAATGACCTGTTTGTTATTAAATAATTCAAAAAGGAGAGTAATGACAAACACAAGATCCCGAAGGATACAAATCCAATTAAACCAGCATTCTAGAAAAAACCCAATAGAGACCTGAAAAAGCTAAGTAAATACAAAAACAATACCATAGTAATTCATGAATACCTATGATAATTCAACACAAAATCCAGATCCCTATATCAATGTAATGTCTCTAATTATATTACATTATAATGTCATAAAAAAGCATCCCAGTCAAATTTATGAAAAGAGTCCAAAAAATAAGATATCCCAAAAAGAAAATTATATTCACACAGCCAAAATAGTGTAATAGAAAACAATCCAAATGATTGTTCGATCGATTTTCCTAGTAGTTGGAAATATACATTCAATATACAGTGAATGTAAATAGACATCCAGCAAGTCGAGACTTAATAAAAAACAGTACCTTGATGAACAAAGAAGGCACGTTGAAAAAGAACAGACCCCTTCTATCTTGAGTTCCGTCAGAGATACTCAAAACACCATTCTGGCCTCAATTTGTAGAAAATACACACTGAAATCCAAAAAAAAGTGATGCTGGTTCCGAATTCACTTGAATCAGAAAAATAATGATATGGATGCAAACAGTATTCTTCTCTGTTCACAATAAGCCCAAAATGGTATGGAGTTGATATAAGCTCCGTTGGAAGAAAAAGAAGGCAATTCCCGGCATGGAACACAAAATCAAACAGTCCTGGACCCAGTCAGTGATAAGGCAAACACTTGTGAGAGCGTTAAAGTGAATGCCCAACATTTATTAAAGGAACACAAACAATCAGTTTTGCTGGCACGAAACTCAAAGCCAACCAGTCCTGGACTTACTTACTTATGCAAACAGTACTCTTTTCCGTTCACAATAAGCAAATGGATGTGAGCTTCGTTGAAGGCAAAAGGAAACAATTCCAGGCATAAAACAGTAAACCAAACAGTCCTGGATCCAGTCAATAATAGGGCAAACACTCATGAAAGCGTTGAAGTGAACGCCGAAAATTTGTTAAAGTAACACCAACTAGCAGTTTTGCCAAAACAAACAAAAATTAATGCGCACCATTCAATTTAGATATACCAACAAAAGATATAACCTGGGCGCTGGATATAAATGCAAAACCACACACAATGTCCCAAACCAATGATGGTATGAAAAGAAGAAGTGTAAATGACTTGCTGAAACAACAAGCAGTCAATGACAGGAACACAGGCCCCCAGCAGGATGTAGGCAGAAAATTAACATCAAAAAAGGACCTCCTGCATGGAGGCAGTTGCACAGCTCAACCAAAAGAAGCAAGTCAAACAAAACATAGAGCCAGCAAAGTGTGACCTGAAAAGTACTTTAATTAGTACATAAATACAACAAAGAAACAGACCGGTTTCGGCCGGACAATAACACAGCCTTCTTCAGTGTTAAAGAAATGCACCAATTGTTGCTATTTAAATATACCCATCTCAAAGGACATAGGTGGTTGCTAAAATTGTTCATTTAGACCAGGTGGGAATAATCCACATAGTTTCACAATCCACTTTTTTTCTTTAGAATTGAGAATAGAATGCTAACCTGTCTTGTTGGATCTATTGCCTTTAATAATGTCAATTACCATAAAGGAAAATCTGGCAGATTTATGTAACAAATGGTGTTTGTAGAGTGCATTATTTGCCTTTTTATTTTTGATGTTACTGATGTGTTCTGATATTCTAAGTCTAAATGGACGAGAAGTTTGCCCTACATAAAATGAGCCACACGTGCATGCTGCTAGATGGATGTGGACACATGGCAGGATGACAAATTAGCTGCAGTGACAAATGACTGTGGACAATTCCCTGTCAGAATTGAGGAAACCCCTACATCCTAACCACAGGTGGATAGGTGGCACATACAAACCCCCACAGTGATACACTGTGCACCCCCTTAGACGCCACCATGTGCAACTGTCAGTGGAACATGTGGCTGGCATAGCATGCCACATGGGCTTGAAAGTGGTACCATGGAACCTGTGTGCTGTGGGCAAAGCCTTTATTAATTGAATATGCAATGTGATGTGTGTAGTGCTTGGTGCGTACTAAACTCAAACAGTATCACAACTTGTAGAAATGTGCCACAGCACGGAGGAAATCCTGCACATCACTGTAGTCACACTTATGTTGTAAGATGTGCTTTAGATGACGCTCCCTTACTACAATAGCCTTCCTACGTGGTGTTACAGGCATCCCCCTCAGAAGAGATTCACGTTGGGTATCAGTCAGGTTCTGCTCCTGCTGCAGAACACACAGAAGGTTGGCTAGCTGTACAGTAGGGCATCCCAGTAATACCTTCAGCCAATGATGCCATGCCTCCACCTGGTTATTAGTCTGCGGGAAGTCCATTTCTGAGACATCAGACACATTCCAAAACTGCAAAGGGTATGACGATGACATTCGTGTCTGTGCTGAACAGTGGGATGCATACTTGTGTGGTCGGCCTCGTACATAATGATGGTCTAGAAAAACACCAATTGGCTGAGCACATTCCGGTAAGGAAGCCACAATGTCCAGAAATGCAGGGGCAACATCATCCAATGGTAGGAATGCCAACGCTACCCCTCAACCACCAGCATTGGTTTACCATGTTGGCTGGGCACTGTGGTGTATCTGTTGCCAAGCAGACCGGGGCTATACAGATACATAGATTCCAGCATGGTAGCAGTACTTGTTGATGGCCTCTCAGTATCCATTTCAGCCAGGCTAGCTGGGAATGAGATATACAACCAGCCTTGGAGCAAGTCCCTTCCAGACGGTGGGTTACTCGCTGTACAATACCTTGTCTTGTATTGTGTGTAGTAGCACTGTCTGTCACACTGGCCCTGTACAGCTGTGTGCACTCCACCTGTCTCTGACTGCCTCTCCGCTATAGTGTCACTGTTTGCAGTTAACACAACCCTGGTGTTGCCATATGCTTGTACTCTGGTAGGTGTCTACAAAGCCTAGTTGCAGCACAGATTCTCACTGTACTGCACCAGCCCCCTTTAACTCCCAGTTGTTGCTGCTGGCCAATCAGGGTGTTGGGCCCAGTCTCCGTTTCAGTGACAGAAGTTACATAGGGAGGTACCTGTGTGTTGCACTCTTGTCTGCCTACATGGGACTGCGTACTTGTGTACACCCCTATTGCAGGGACAAATGGATAGGTTTGGTTACACCTGCAGGACATACACTACCATGGTGTGGGTGGTGGGTTAATGCTACTGTATGTCCTGCTACTGGGTTAGCAGTCCAAGCTTGACCAGGTTGGCATGTTCCCACCTAACACTGCACCCAGGGGCTCTACCAGGACAGGTACTTTTTGTTGCAGGCATGCCTCTCATGTGAGTTGGTCCTATGCTAAAGCCCTCCTGCTGTGACATGATTCCTCCAAGTGCACAGACTGGTGTTTCATTAGGCTGTACTGTGTGTGGGGTACTGAGTCTGCAACTAAAGTGTATATCCCTTTAAGGTCTTAGCATGACTTAGTGTTGTATGCACCAGTTCTCAGGGTTAGCTGTGCTGTGTTGTATGTTTCATAATGTGGATTTTAATTCCTGCTTCTTTGGGACTGTTTGCTGTGTTTTTGTGTTCAACAGGGGCTGTGCAGGTAAGTGATACTGTTGTGTATGTGTTTGCTTCACTTGTCTAGCACTACCGATGTGCCGCTTGTCTTTTTGATCTGTTTCCCATTGCCGGCCGTGTACACTGTCACTTGACAGCCTGCATTTACACTTTGGGGGCCGTCTGCATTTGTCGGTTTTCCTAACGCCATAGGTTACCACAGCGGGTCTTTCGTTCGGCAGCACCGCTCTACAGTCTAGCGGTGCTGCGGCCTTCTAGCTTCAGCGATGTAGCTCATGGGTATTTGTCTCGCGGTCTACACGCCGGAACCTGTTTGCAATACTATAGTATTACACAGTTATCGCAAGCACCACAGAGCTTATATGTTAGAGAGCTATCCAAAGGTATCTTTGAAGGTGAGTGACATCAGCAGCAGTGCTAAAGAAGGGGTAAGGGAAGTGTAGTGAGTGTGAATGGCCACAAAATCATGTCCCTACAAAGACACACCCACTCTTACACAAACACACACATTTTTATAGTTGCTAGGACCAGGATTTGAGCTCCTACCTGACTACCTTGCGATATTATAGTATTACGCAGTTATTGTAAGTGCCACATAGCTTACATAATGAAGAGCTGTCCAAAGGTATCTTTGAAGGTGAATAACATCAGCAGCAGTGCTAAAGGAGCTGTAAGGGAAGTGTAGTGAGTGTAAATGGTCATAAAATCACATCTCTACAAACACACACATTTTCACAGTTGCCAGGAACAGGATTAGAACTCCTGCCTACCTAGTTTGCTACACTATAGTATTACACAGTTACCATAAGCACCATGGAGCTTATAGGGCTACAAGCTGCCAAAGGGGTTATTTCAGGTTGACTGACATCAGTAGGAGTGCTAAAGTAGGGCAATGGAAAGTGTAATGAGTGTGAAATGGTCTCAAACCCATTCATCTAGAAACACACTCACACACTCACACACAACTTTACATTTGACAGGCCTGAGATTACAACTGCTACATGGATACTTATTTGTACTATAGTGTTACACAGTTATCACAAGCACCACTGAGACCATAGGGCTGAGGGCTAACCAAAGGAATTTCTACAGTGAATGGCATCAGCACATCATATGATATAGGCCAATGGGATGTGTACTGGGTGGGAAAGGCCTCATAATGGGATTCCCTCTGTTGCTATCTGTCTCTCTTTTCCCCATGTCTCTATGAATGTGTATGTTTGACATATTATATTATGTTGGCCTTAGATATGGGTGAGTATTCCTATCCAGTGTGTGTGTGTGTGTGTGTGTGTGTGTGTGTGTGTGTGTGTGTGTGTGTGTGTGTGTGTGTGTGTGTGTGAAGAATCAATGGTGTAAAATTTGGTGTGTGTGCACATACATCTGCAAATAACAGATATCTATAGTCCACTGTGTTGTCAGACATGGGCTTCATTTCTCTAAGTGTAGGAGCATGCTCGGTATGACCTTCTATATTGAGTGTGTCATCCATTCCAGTGAGAGTTGGACTCCAGTTCAGGGTTTTGTGTGCTACAACTACACCTAGCAACCTGTTTCTGCAGAATATCTGTAGATATGTTGTCAATATGGAAGCACAATGGGTGTAACATATGGGGGATACTGTAACTATTGCTGTATGTGCTGCTTGTGTAACATGGTTGGCTGTAGCATAGATTTTCTGACATATGTACTGTTTTACACTGTGATGTATCATGTCATCAACTACTGACAGTTATCATTCTTTGCTCACAGTTATTTACCAGGGAAATGCAAGATGAATGAAACTGACACCAATATTCTAAGGCATATAGACAACACATTCTGGCAGACTCCTGCCATTGTGGAGGGGTAACTACAGACAATAGACTGCTGGTTCTGTGTAAATGGTCCAACACCTTGTTAGTATGCTGGCAGGGGATCCCCTTCTTGTGCTTTTCTCAACTTAAAGGAATGGCCATATCCTGCTGGGGCCATACCTCTCAGCTGTACATATACACCCAGGTTATCCATAGGTAGGACTCATATATCTGGTCAGTTTACCTTCACATTGTGGTTTACAAGCAGTTTTGCGGCTATTCATTCATGGGTTTGCAGTCAGGGGGTAGTAGGGAAGACATTAGAGTTTCAGACCTCACACACTCCATGACATCCATGCTTCTACACCCCCTGTTATTCTCTCCTCTTCCTAACATTATGAAAACAATATCTCAGAGGTATTTGTATAGTTAGGCCTTTACCCCAGTAATATTTATGGCCTGGTCCACAGTTCTTTCAGTAAGACATGGGGAGGCATGCTACTAGCACTTGTCAGCATGGCCTTGCATTTGTTTTCTGTTTACTGTGTTAGGTTGTTAAGACCCCCTGACATTCCATGCATTGGCACTATGGGTGAGGCATGCGCCTTTGCCAAAGGACTGTAGGCCATTTGAGAGTGCTGCAGGCCATCTGCAGCAGGCCAGTGCATTCTGTCACTCATACATTCCTAGGCTGCAAGCCAGTGGATTACCCTGGGGTGACTGTGGTAAGTGGTTGAGGTGTTCCTGTCAATCCTTCCTGCTCATACTGATCCACGAGTCTGGATGTGGTCAGCTTGCTGCTTACAGCTAGGGTCACACCTGCATGGGACACCTATTCAGCATGCAGCATCATGTATGTATTCCCATACAGAGATGGGTTCATGCTGTGCTCATTCCCTACAGCAAGGATATGACCTGTGATAAACCTGTGGCTGATGGTGGGGTGAGCTGGGTGCATGTGTGATATGGAAGCTGCTGGCACCTAAGTCACAGATATACCAGGGACATTCCCCTTATGCTGGCTTGTGTGTAGACATGGGCAGCCTGACATTACTTTATAACTATGCCTTTTGTGGTGTGCCAGTGATTGGCCAGACTACCAGTATTCCATACTAGAGGGACAACTAATGTGATGCTAAACTCTGTGTATAATTCCAAAGTTGTGTGCAGTTGACAGTTATTCTATATGCACTCTGTGTAGGTTACTTCCACCCATGTACTGTTTCTATGTATGGGCTCCCGCTCATGGCACGTCCAGCTTTCCAACAGTGACAGATAATGACATCTGGACAGTGAGTATGTACAACTGCTGACATGGGTGTAGCTGAGAAGCAGTGTGGTTGGCAATGCAGTTGTTGGAACATGGCCCTGTCAACCACTGCACTGTACCTAGGCCACTGAGTCACAACCCATCCAGCCCCACATGCTGACCACTTCCAGGCAATATTAAACACACAACAAACGTACCACATTGACCCCTGCATATGCAACAATGTAGACTGGGACAGCTCTGGCAATCTGTGCTCCAGTGATATTACTCCTCAAACTTATATGTTACTGCATTTCTACATGGGATTGTGGGGGGTACACCTAAACATTTGCAATGACTGTACTGGCATTTCGGTTACTCTGTTTGCTTCCATTTCATATTGTTTTGTGACCTATCATGTAGAAAGGAGGCATATCAATAAAGTACACATGTTAGATTTTAATGGCACAAATTTCAGTTTCAGACTTCTTACCCTTCAGAACTAAAATGCAACTGCCAGACCTGTTGTAGTATGTCTGTGTAGGTCTGGTGGGGGGCTGTTCACCATTCCCATCATTTGGGGGCCTTAGCCCAGCCTTTCTTTATGGTCATCTACACTTGTCCTGCTGGGTGAGGCTGGTGGTGGGTATGTGACCCTCATTGACATCCATGTGTGTGACCTTTTGACATCCACAGTTATTTGGGCCATCACATGTAGTGCGGTGGGGGTTGTCACCTTGTGTAGTACTGCTTAGTATGTTTACAACAGTATTTGTTATGGATTTCCTGTTGACCCATATAGTTGTCAGCTGCCTGCTGCTATCCCATTCAGTCACCCAATTCCCTTGCATGCTTGAATCCATACCATACATACAACTATCAGAACATACTACTCCATTCAGTAATTGATAGGAAGGATAACTTACCTTATTGCTGGGCCAGTACTGAGGATGGTGCTGGAGGGCTGACTATCTAGTACACTCCCTGTACATGGTAAAGCACAAGAGGTGTCATGTTTGGCATCCCTTTTATTGTATGTGTGAGTCAGAGAGAGGTATTAGTCCCTGGGTCTCTACAGTGTCAGTGTGTGTGCTATGCATTGTCTCTTTGCCAAGGCCTGGGCATATTGGGCATGCCTCCTTCTGCCTACAGGAGCAGGCTCAGGAAGTTCCTCCTCTGAGTCCCTCTGTGCCTCTGCTGGCCTTGGCAATGGTGGGGAACTGTGTGGCCCTGCCCTGTGCTGTTCCTGCTGCAGCTGTTTCCTCAGGATCATATTGTGCAGCATGACACATACTGTGAACATTTGTGTACATGTAGCTGGAGAATAGTGCAAGGCTCCACTGCATATGTCAAGGCAGTGGAACCGTGACTTGAGCATCCCAAACATGCGATCTACAATGATCCTGGTGTGTGTGTGCCTCATTATGGTGTTCTTGTTCGGGTGTGTGTGCATTTCTGATGGGTGTCATCAGCCATGGCTCCAGTGCATAGCCAGCATCCCCCACTAGGTGGCCATATGGGATGTCTCCCCTGGCAAACCCCTGATACAGCTATGAGCAATGCCAGATGTAGGAGTCATGATAGCTTCCAAGGTTGCCAGCACACACATTCATGATAATGCCCTGGGCATCACACATGACCTGGCAGTTGATGGAGGGGGAAGCCCTTGTGGTTTATGTAAATCATACTCCGCTCACTGGGTGGTGCTTTGATGTGGATTTGTGTGCAGTCTATAGCACCAACTACCTCAGGGTATTTTGCTATATGGTGAAGAGATGCATACTTCTGGTCAACACCTCACGGGTGTTAGGGAAATATATGTGCTCATTGACATGCGGTGTCATGGCATCCAGGAACTGGTGGAGTACCGTGGATGCTGATGCCTGTGAGACCCTCATGATATATACAGTTGGTCTATGAAAGGTACCTTTGGTTAATATTCTTAAGGCTACACATACCTTGATATTGGCTGGGATGAGTTGATTCTTTGTGTGAGGTGGGGATGGCACAGCTGGACAATTTGCTGTAGAATGCCCCTGTCCACCCTATAGCGCTCCACTATCCCCAGCTCATGTAGGCCCTAGTTTACCCTGGGTCTATACAATCTTGTCCTCCTCCTCACTGTGGGTTGGTTGTCAGCATTCTTCTCCTCACCATCCTCAATCTCTAGCACATATTGATGGAGTAAAGCAGCAGCAGCCTCTAACATTTTTAGTTAGTTTTGCCAGTTAAAAATCCCCTGTCTGTCTACACCGGTGGTGTAGAATTTATGGGAAAAAACAGTCTGAAAAGTGTTTGCATAGTTTATATTAGTGTGCTGGGCTGCTGCCTGTGTAATTGGCTGATTCTCATACATTCCACCTGCCAGCTATGCTAGTTCTCCTTGATTGCCTTCCTATTGCTGTTTCCCCTTCCCAGTTCCACCATATTTCAGCCCTGAGGTGCCCCGCACACACCCAGTGCTGAAATGTAAACAGTGCTGCAATTTCCTCTTTTTTTATGTTTAAAACCCGATGCATGAAGCACACACCCATTTAGGCTATGTACACACTGCTCAGGCACATCTGACACATCCCCTTCCTTAGCTGTGCTTAGTTAAGGGCAAACATGGGCCACAGAGCTCCAGTGAGCTTACAGCAAGCATGACACACACCTTTATAAAGTCATTCAGCTCTTAGACTTGCACTGTTGTATTGCTGCATCTACACTGTTAGGTACAAGCTGACACTTTGAAGAAATCTGTAATTCAGTATAACTCCCCTCATTTGCATACCCCAGTGTGTAGGTCGTTGGTTACTTCACTAAAACAGACCCTTTCCCCTTGACAACCAGTGCTCCCTGGTATTGTTTACATTCTGCCTGCCAAATACATTTCTGCACTGACACTGTTCCAGCATGGAGACCTGGCAGTTTGGCGAATCACTAAATCACCTCATTTGCATGTTTTTCACCAGCAAATGAGGTGGTTTGCTTGTTGCAGGGTTTTCCATGTTAGAACAGTGTAGGGCCTCTCGTGCACATGAAAATGGCACTATCCTGAATCGCTCTGTGGCCATTTTCCATGCAGGAGCTCTTACACTGTTCTTGTATGGAAAATCGTCCTTCCTGAATCCTGGGCAATGTTTTTACTTTTAAACAAGATATTTATCTGCAGAGATGGGGTGTTGCCATGGGCACCCCATATGCTAACCCCTACACTAACTTGGTTATGTATGATTGGGAAGATACATATGTTTTTAATAACAATATGTACAATAAATATATTAGATTCTACTGCCATTTTGTGGATATCATTTTTATTTGGCCTGGAGATATTGTTCTATTACATCAGTGTGTTACTTATTTAGAAAAGACCACAGATTTTCTGCAATTTACTTTGAAAGCCTCAAAAATGGCTATTGATTTTTTAGATATTCAGCTTATTGTGACCCCTCCGGATGTTATAAACACTAAGTTACATAAGAAGGAATGCTGGAAAAACAGTCTGTAATCTTATGGTAGTATGTACCCTAGGCATATTTTCCTAACCTTGTAAGGAATCAGTTTATCAGAGCCTCTAGGCTCTGTACTAAGGATGAAGATTGCATAAATACAATCAAAACTCATAGTGAACAATTCATAGCCAGAGATTATAATAGGAAAGATGTAGAAAATCTTAAAAGTGATGTCTTGAATAAAAAACATACAAATTGTACACCTTTTTATTCTGATAGGATCGATAGATCCACAGACAATTGCTCCAGAGCTACCAGTAATAATAATGTAAGATTTGTTACTAAGTACACTAATGATATGGATGTAATACATACCATGATATGTAAGAATTGGCAGCTTCTGGCCATTGACCACAAAACGGCAGAGATGGTATGACATAAGCCAAAGTTTAGCTCTGGGAATTGCAACAACCTTAAGAATTTATTTTATGTCCAAGAGCGAATACAACCTCCCAATATTAAGATACTGGGTACTTTTCCTTGCAGGGCTTGCAAAGCTTGCTCTGTCATTTCTAAAGAACAGGTTTTTCAGCATCCCTGGTTTAATTTTACTTTCAAACCTAAGTGCTATGCAGATTGTTGCACTACACATGTTGTTTATTTGGCTACTTGCAGCTCATGTACCTGTTTTTATGTAGGTAAAACTGTTATAAAGTTTAAAGAAAGAATTTTAAGACATTTGTTTGACATTAAAAATAAGGACATTACAAATGCACTAGCTAAACATGTTGTTGAGTATAAAGGACATAAATGTTTCTTTAAGGTTTTACAAAGCCTACAAGTAAATATTAGGGGAGGGGATCTTAATAATTGTTTGGAGAAAGCAGAACTTCAGTAGATACTTAGACTGGAGGCTGATAAACACCCTGGAATAAACACTAGTATTTGTATAAAGCCAGCCCAGAAGGGGTGCAAATTGAATTAATAGTTTTATTGAATTTTATTGATGCTTTTATTTTATTGGTGATTGCTAATTGTATACTATATAAGAACTGAAAAATTGGCTTTTACTTATGGATCTGAAGAAGCGTTAAACACATGAAAGCACTTATCCGTTTTGTTGTTTTAATAAATATATTCTCACAGTTGTGGTAGCCCTATTAGTTTTTTCTTTACTAAATATGTCATCTTGTCTAAAAACACCATGACTTATACAGGCTTATTGTTTGGTTTCATGTTTGTCTTTTCTCCACTATGTCATCTGCAGACTTGAGTGAGATGCAACCAGGTGGCTCCACACTTTCCTTGGATGATTTACACATGCTGAGGGAATCTCACTAGTTTAAATTATGAGTTGACATGCTGCGAGTGATGATCTGATTGCCGATTCAGGTGACAGTGTTGAAATTCCAGCCTGCAATGGTTGCCTGTGGTATCTAGTTGAGGTAGCTGCAATGCTTCTTGTTCCGAGTCCAGGCATGTTGAACAACGTAGTATTATGAGTGACATGGAATTAAAAATTACATGGTCAAGTTTATATATTCTAAAAAATGTTCAATTATCTTCTCCTTGTCAGTCTATAATAGAAATATCTCATCCTGGTGTCTTGTGTAAAGATTCCATGACTTGGCACACAGGCTTTTGACAACATATCTGTGCTCCCATTGTGCCATGACAGACATGCAGTGGATGATTTGCAATATTTGACAAACACAAGGCGGGATTTTTGCAGACTCAAAATTTTAGCAATTCACAGAGAGCAACATTTGATGTATCTCTAATGGTTGTTAATGTTGGGAGGATTAATAATACATTTTTTATTGGAAAAATTGCTATGTTTCCACAAAATTGATGTTATCATTTGTGAAACATTGTTAAAGAACAATGACTGGAAATCAGTTCTGTCAGGGTATAAATGTTTTTACTGTAACAAACATTCTAAAAAAAAATAGGTGAGGGTGTTATGATAGGGATTAAAACTTTTATGAGACCTGTGATTGTTACCTGTTCTATGATAATGTCAATACTTTGACAATAAAAACAACCCTGGAATATATAACAATTGTTGGAGTGCATAGACCACCAAAGTCAAGTGCTGATGACCTGGAGGAATTCATATATTCCTTGCATGAAACAGAGGAGGGAAGAATAATAGTGGCTGGGGATTTAAATTTATCAGAAACAAACTGGAGTAATATTGATTCAACAACATTAGGAACGAAGCTATTTACAATGTATGTTCAGGAACAACAATTGCTTTATATTGTAAAAAAAAAAAAAAAAAACTAACAGGGAACGGAACATAGTTTTCATTGTCTGTGTTCCTAAATAAATTACTGTCACTTCACGTCAAGTTTTACCACTATTGATGTGTAGTTGTCATGGAGTTATGAAGGTTAAATTGTTGCTAGATAATTCTTCCAAGCTGAAATATAAAGCAATGGATAAAAGATTAATAACAGATTATATGGAAGCAAAATAGTCACTGTGTAAAACTAATTGGAGTGATGGTCACAGAGTTTAACATCAAGATCTTGGCATTCAGCTTCAGGATGATATATTTACATACTGATTAATGAGAGAAACAAAAAATATAAGAAATGGAAAAGTGGTTGAACTTTGATTTTGAAAACTGAAATAAATAAAACTGGACAGACAAATTAAACATACTGTGAGACAAGAACAAGAAAAATTTGAAGAAAATGTATGTAATGATATTGATCATAATAGGAAACCATTTTATAAATACATAAGATGGGGTAGGATTAAAGACATACAACATGATAAACTATGTGTAGACTCTAAAATGCATTCTCAGATACAACAGATTTTAGATGTATTTGCAAAATCTTATACAAAGCAGTTTGGCTCCACAAAGGGGAGATTAATTATCATAGTGACATCCAGGTAACTTCAGATACTGCAATCAAGGTAGATGATATTGAAAAAGAACTATGCAAACTGACATCAAACAAATCACAGGGAGGAAATGGCATGAACTAACAGTACTATTATATTTGTTGTTTACTCGGTTGACTAAATATGGGGAGATTCCAAAAGATTGGAGACATGCACTTGTTAAACCTCTCTTTAAGGGAAAGTGGAGTATGACAAATGCAGAGTCATACAGATCCACGTTTACATTCATGTTGTGGAAAACAATAGAGAAGGTTATATTGGATAAATTGTTGCCAGAACTGTAAAGGTTGGGACTTGAAACCATATATCAGCATGCCTATGTTGAAAACAGACCTATTAACACCTTTAACATGATGTTCTATAACAATATAACAACAGCAATGAGTGAAAATTTAACAGCTCAAAGCCTTAATCCTCTTTACTACCTACCAGACCTATGTTTCTATGTCAAAGTATTCCTGTTTCATGCTAAATTTGATTTTAAATTCCTTCTTCTCCTTCCTTTGTTCTTTCAATGGTATAATTTAGTTTCAAGTCATTCAATAGTTCTGCAGTAGGCTAAAACATTTCCATTGTACACAATTCTGAGTCAGTTAATTAGCCAACCCATTCAGCAGGTTTTCTGTCTCAAACATCCATTTCATTGACTTCTCTATGAGAGTAGGGTAACTGGTCAGAAGGGCATTTTGTGACTTGCAGTTTACTGAATACATATTAAACTGAATAGGGAATTTGATTGAATGCTAGACTGAATGAAAGAGAATATTGAGAATGATATGATTTACTGGAGCAACATTATCTGCACAATGCAGGGAAGAGGAAATCAGTGCTGTGATTTGTGGTACAAACTGAAGCAATATATGGGAATAAGATGGAAAGTCCTATGCTTAATTTTGTAAGCTATAGTAAGAATGACAGTTATGGGTATTGCTGGTAATACCATTATGTGAGTATGCCTCTTAAATGACTTTGTGTTGCCTATGGAATAATAGGGTGTTCAAGGCTACTGAGTCTTGTAACCACTGTGCCTTACCAGTTCCCATCCTAGACTGTATCTGCCTTATACTGGGGGCTCTGCCAGCTATGCTGAGAGTGAAATTATGAAAATCCATCCAATTATTCTCTTTGAAGGGAGAGAGGGAGTATCAAACTGCTTTATCTGTAGGGGGACTCTATTCCAGAGGTGAAGGAGACACTAAGTAATGAGTTTGTCACTCCACCTTGTTTTAATGATTTGCTGAAGCAGGTTTCGATTTCTTGTTTTGGCATATGTTAAACTGATTTATATAGGTACAAGCAAGGCATACATCCCCTCTCAGTAGAATGAGAAAAGAGAAAGTGCTTCAAGTTTTTTGTGGTAGCTTAGAGATTTTAAGCCTATGATCTCCTTTCTTTGGAACCTCTGGGGTCTTTCCAACTGTTTGACATGTCTGGCAACATACATCCGAAAAGAGACATTGTATTCTATAATTATCAGTGCTGAAAACAAAGATGCAAGAACCTCTTTTGATCTGGGTGTTATACCTTTGGCAATCAGCTGTGTGCAGCAGAAGGGTGGTCAAAAGAGAGGAAAGTTTCAGATCAGATTCCCAGGTCTCTACACCTTTTTTTTTTTTTTTGAAGTGGAGTATTGTCAGTGCTATATGCTTGGGGATATTTGTCTACCAAATGCAACAACATTGCTTTTTTAGCATTTAATTTATGCCCATCTTTAATACACTAGACATTTATAAGTGTAAGTTCCTTCGGAGGGTTTCTGTGTTAGTAGGGGATTTGACAATGACTACTAGTTTGCAGTTTGCAAACTTGGTTAGCCATAGGTATTGGTTTTTAGTCTGTAGGAAAGAGAAGTAAATACAGAACTAAAATGGTCCCATTACTGAGATCTGTGGGGTACCACTTACTTTCATGTTTCTGGATGCTGTACCTGCCACTAACATTATGTGGGTTCTGTCTTTTTAGCTAACTTGCTATCCATTATATCACATGTGGATATATGTTTAATGCATTTAGATTAGTAACTATGCTAGCATGCTGGATGATGACACATGCCTTGGCCAAAACAAGGTAAGCTGTATCTTTAAGTGAAACTACTGTTACCAACTTATGTCACCTTCTTACAAAACCAAATAGCTACAGATCTAGCCTAATGAGATTTTTATTGTCAATTTTATTCAAGTCTGTTACAATGTGTTCTATGGCCTTACAAATAAGACTTGCTAGGCTGATAGGCCTATAGATTCTGGGGTCGGTAGTATGGTCACCTTTATGGAGTGGCATCACCAGTGCTGCACACCATACTTCTTGGACCGAGCCTGTCACCTGGCTCAGGTTAAATATCTTATGCAGTGGTTTCACCAGGGCATATTTGTCATCAATCAGCTGGATATGTTACCTGGACCCATGGTGGAATTGACCTTTATCTTGGACAGCATTTTCAGAGCATGTTGTTTACTGATGATGGGGGGGGGGGGTTGAGATCTTTGAGGATTGTAAAGCTTTGGATCGTAATCTCAGGCATTAAATTACCACTAAGTTTATTTGTTAGGATATTGGCAATATCTACCAGGTCTGAGTATGTTTTGTCATTTAGTTAGAGTTCTGTATATTGTTAAGTATTGGGTTTTAGTTTTAAGCCATAACTAAAAAGGATTTGTAATTGTTCTTGGCTTCAGATGCCAAACTGTGTTGATGGATGGCCTTAGTTGATCAAATAGTCTTTTCAAAATCTTAGTCAAAGTACCAATGTTTTCCTTGAATTGGGGGTCCTTAGAACTGTTGTATACTCTAAAGAGTTTATTTTATTTGATATTTTTTATTGTAGATTTTATTTAGGTCAGTGGTCCACGAGGTGGTCTTGCTTTTACATTTCCTATTATATTTGGATCTGGATGGCATTGCAGATTCTATGCATGTTATGTGGGCATAAGACTTCTTGGTGAATCTCTATGGTGAGGTAATGTCTATTGTAATGTTGTTATAAGTAAATTTTGAGAGACTTCATTGTAGAAGTTAAGGAGATTTCTACTCCTTAAATCTTTATATGCTGATATATTTGTTTTCGGGGGTTAGACAGTTTGAGGAAAAAGGTTACTAACTTATAGTTTGATTTAAACAGAGGGGAAGTTACTAAGGGAATTGTGCATGATGACACTGGATTTGTAAGTAGCAGGTCAAGAAGATTTTACCCCATAGCTGGACTAACAGAAATCTAGTCCATGTATTTTCCTTAAAGTATGATATACTTACACATTTTGTTAACTTATGATTAACAAATAAAGCGCACTCGCCCTTTCTTTCAATTACATACAAGGTCTAGTGATTTCTTTCTAGATTTCAGCATAACCTTTAATTTGCTTTCTCTTCCTTTTCTTATCAGTGTAAAATACTCCATCTTCACTTCACTAAACTGTGTAATACATTTGGTCTCTAATATTTTATATTAAATGTTTACTAGGTTCTAAACTTGAAAAAAAAAACATTCAACATTCTTTTTCTGACATTTTATATGGAATGCTTACTGAGTTCTCTTATTAAAACTGCATTTGACTTTATAACTAAGAATTCTATGACCACTGATGCAATTCACATATTTTCTTACTACTCGTTGTACTAATTAAGCTCAATGTGGTTTTACAGATGTAATAAGTTGCCACTTGCTATATCAGCCTTATGTCATATAGCGACCATAGGGTCATTTTCCATAGTTGCGTCTTGTACATCTATTCTAATCAGAGGGCTATAAGTTTTTGAATAGCTTACCATATTATATTCAGTCATTGTTGTTACAATCATTTATTGGCTCAGTCATTTATATACTTGTATTGTTTTAACAGTTCTCTCCTTATTTTCTTATTTAGTTACTTATTTTAAATAGTGGATAAGAAATGCAACAATATTTTTCTTAAGAAAAGAAGTACACTTGAAAGGGATTTAAAGCAATAAAGGAACAAAATGGCTTATCCCATACCACAACTATATCCAGTGAAGGTGAACAGTAAAAAGACTGTGATGTTTGTACTAGAGCACAAACAATCACTGCCCTTCTAGACCAGGATTCGGTGGGAGGTATAACAGATACAGAAGTGTTACATATAACTCCTGTTGAGCCCCAGGATTTTCATATACCAAGGCGGTCAGAGAGACTAGCAAGTAGATTGAAACAGAGGATAGACTCAGGAGAGTATTTTCAACAAACACACCATACCCCTCATAGAAGTGTATCAGAAATAGTGGGAGGGGAGAAGAGTTGAAGATAACTACAGGAAATAATGACATTTTTTTTCATTCAATGGTTTCAACATTTACAGTTACACTAACATTCCCATTACCAAAGACCATTTTACTTTATTCCTTGAATGTTTTAAATTTGTGTGTACTGAATGTGTTCATATTGCAGATTCGATAGTAGAGCTTAAGTTATATACAATAGACTCCTTCTTATCCAGTCTCCTTTTAACCAGAGGACTGTTTAACCGGCCATATTTTTCTCAAGATTTTTTTTTCATCAATCAAATTTTTGTTGCCAATTCTAGGAAAGAGTACACTGTGCTGTACTTAAAGACAACATATTATTTCATCCAGAAAGTAAAGTTAAATAAGAACGCTGTTAATCAATGCAACATGCATACACATTTTTAAATCTGATTTACAACCTATAAATGCCATTTTGCATGCTTTTTTGGATTAACCAGCTATTTGTTTATCAGCCTAAGGTCTGGTTCCAGTGAAACCAGATAAGAGGTAGTCTACTGTACTAGAAAATTGAATTTTAACATACTTTTTCAGGAGAAAGATCAAAATATAGCTCCTGTCACAGATTATAATAGTCATGGTCTTAGGACATGTAGTACATGTAATCCCCCACTTCACCCTATCATACAAGTTTTGAAAGGGCTGTAATAGAGGACATTTATAAGATGCATTCTCAACAAAAATGGGTTATAAACAATCTTACTTGTGAGCAGAAAGTTCTTTTGGATGCACTTAGAAAAGTTAAGAACATATGTATCATGAAACCTGATGAGGGTGTGGGATAGTCTTGTTTGATGCACAGGATTATTGTAACTTGTTACTAGATTTTTACATAACACATCTAACTACACCCTTGTATCTAGAAATCAAATAAATATTGCATATCAAACAACTGACTCTTACTTAAGAATGGGAACATCATCCGATAGCAACACAAAACCCCACCTTAATTCAGATATACAGAAATCTCCCTATTAGAAATAATACAATTAACCCAAATTACACATCTTAAATACAAATAAAGCTTATTCAACAACAAACCTGAAACATGTTAAAGTAAAAAAAAATGTCATTAACAATAGTGCATTTAAAGATTCTTTGACATCTAGATCTGAAAAGAATGTAGTTTTAAAACACAAGATATTGACAACATTTCATTCAAGCTTGGAGAACTGTTGCCAGTTAAATATAGTTGTCATGAAAGTTCTCTTCTGTCCAGTGCAACACCCCAAGGACTACACTAAGGTTTTTTCCCACCTTCTCTAAGACTAAAAATCAAAAATTGTGTAAAGAGTACATTGATATGTGTTAATTCAACACGTTACTGACCTTGCATTTTCTAATATGAAAAAGATCTTTGTAAATGGGCTCTGTAATCTTCCTATATGTCTTGCCCATGAAGAAAGCAGGGCATTCATTAGATGGGAACATCATCCAATATACCCACAAAAGACAGACATCCCTTGTTGTATTAAAATTGAAATGGCCCTTGACTTTAATACATTTGTTTATTAATGACAACACTGTCTCCCACTTTAGGGTGATGTGCATCCCCATATTATGGTAATTATTACCTTCCAAGTAATTCTTAAGACATTTACCTCTCCTAAAGATAGAAATAGCATGATCTCCCAACTTGCCCTTTAATTTGACACTATTGCAACACAATCCCCAGTTCTTACCAATAATATATCTAATAGTATCACTATTAGTATTATAGGTGGCAATAAAAAACTTTCTTAGTCTTGTCAAACCAAGACCTGTGCATTCACTCTTACTTCTTCCACAGTTATTAAGGGTTGGTAGTAACAAGATCTGCTTTTCACAATCACCACATCTAATATGTTTTTTTTTTAGAAAGCTAATGGAGTAACCTCTTATCAAAAACACAGCAATTAACCTGCCACATTCAACAATAAATGTGTCAAATTCTGACAGTATTCTCACTAAATGAACAAGCTAGCCCTTAACTGTAGTTTTTGTTTGATGTCTAGGATGACAACTACCATAGTCAAAGAATGAATTATAATAGATACATTTTCTGCAAATATTGGAAACATACCTCTCAACTGTCCAGATTTTTGCAGAATGTCCATATTTCCCCCATATTTTTGGTCTGCTCCTCTAAAAATTGTGCTTTTCTGGCAAATCGCTGGCAAATCATTGAGGATGTAAGTGAGAAAATAATGCACACATTTGAGTTTCATAATTCATATCCTTCAAAAAATTCATGCTAATTCTAAACCTGCAATTCTGTCAACTTTCTAACTTTGTAGGAGCAATATTAAAAAAGTGTCCCTATTTTGAGGTCTTTGCCCCGCCCCCCATTATTTTTACTTTTTTCCAGATATCTTGCTCTAAGAGTTTGAGAGGTATGATTGGAAATGTACCTATGATGAAATAATTTTTTTTATTTCTATATCTAAATAATTAGTTGTTCCTTACCTTATACTATGTAAATTTTAAAAATTGCATGGTTGAATTTATATATTATCAGAAATGTTCACGTTACCTTTTGTTCAGTCCATAGTGTAAATATATAACCCAGGTATTGTGTATAAAAACACCATGACTTGGTGTATAGGCTTATTGTTTGCTTTCAAGTTTGTCTTTTCACTACTATGTCATCTGCAGACTTGAGTGAGATGCAGCCAGGTGGCTCCACGCTTTTCTTAGATGATTTACACATGTGTGAATCTCACTAGTTTAAATCATCAGTTGACAGGCTGGGAGTGATAGTTTGAATGCTGATTCAGATGACAGTATTGAGATTCCAGCTGGCAATGGTTGCCTGTGGTATCTAGTGGAGGTAGCTGGAATGTTTCTTGTTCCAAGTCCAGGCATGTTGAACAACCTACTGTTACAAGTGACATGGAATTTAAAATTGCATGGTCAAATTTATATATTCTAAAATATGTTTAATTATCTTCTCCTTGTCAGCCCATAATATAAATATATCATCCTGGTGTCTTGTATAAAGATGCCATGACTTGGCATACAGGTTGTTGACAACATATCTGTGCTCCCATTGCGCCATGATAGATATGCAGTGGATGTTTTGCAATATCTGACAAATACAAGGTAGGATTTTTGCCAAGTCAAAAATTTAACAATTCACAGAGAGCAGCATTTGATGCATCTCTGATGGTTGTTAATGTTGGGAGGATTAATAATACAATTTTTTTATTGGAAAATTTGCTGTGTTCACACAAGATTGATGTTATTGTTTGTGAAACATTGTTAAAGAACAATGACTGAAAATCAGTTCTGTCAGGGTATAAATGTTTTTACTGCAACAGACATTCTAACAAAAAATTAGGTGAGGGTGTTATGATAGGGATTAAAGACTTTTATGAGACCTGTGATTGTTACCTGTTCTATGATAATGTCAATACTTTGACAATAAAAACAACCCTGGAATATATAACAATTGTTGGAGTGCATAGACCACCAAAGTCAAGTGCTGATGACCTGGAGGAATTCATATATTCCTTGCATGAAACAGAGGAGGGAAGAATAATAGTGGCTGGGGATTTAAATTTATCAGAAACAAACTGGAGTAATATTGATTCAACAACATTAGGAAGGAAGCTATTTACAATGAATGTTCAGGAACAACAATTGCTTTAAAAAATATATATATATATACCAGAGAAGGGAAGATGCTTTTCATCGTTTGTGTTCCTAACGAAATTACTGTTACTTCATGTCAAGTTTTACCACCATTGATCTGTAGTTATCATGGAGTTATGAAGGCTAAATTGCAGCTAGATAATTCTTCCAAACTGAAATCTAAAGCAATGCATACAAGATTAATAATAGATTATATGGAAGCAAAACAGTCACTGTGTAAAACGAATTGGAGTGATGGGCACAGTGTATGGAATGATATTGATCATAATAGGAAACCATTTTATAAATACATAAGATAAGGTAGGATTAAAGACATACAACATTATAAACTATATGTAGATTCTAAAATGCATTCTCAGACACAACAGATTTTAGATGTATTTGCAAAATCTTATACAAAGCAGTTTGGCTCCAAAAGGGGAGGGTAAACTTCATAATACATTTGGTTTCTAATATTTTCTATTAAATGTGTACTAGGTTCTAAACTTGAGAAAACATTCTTTTTCTGACATTTTATATGGAATGCTTACTGAGTTCTCTTATTAAAACTGCATTTGACTTTATAACTAAGAATTGTATGACCACTGACGCAATTCACACATTTTCTTACTACTCGTTTTGCTAATTAAGCTTAATGTGATTTTACAAATGTAATAAGTTACCATTTCCTATGCCAGCCTTAGGTCATATACCTACCATAGGGTCATTTTCCATAGTTGCATCTTGTACATCTATTCTATGTAGTGGTCTATAAGTTTTTGAATAGCTTACCATATTCAGTCATTGTTACAATCATTTATCTGCTCAGTCATTTATATACTTGTATTGTTTTAAAAGTTCTCTCCTTATTTGTTTATTTATTTATTTAAATAATTTGCTCGCTTAGTAAATGAACTGATCCTTATGAGCCTTTTTCAGACATGACCTATGACACAAGGGTGTCGACAAAGGCAATAAATATGTAGAATGTTAGAGCAGTTAGTCAACCAACCCTTCTTTTGCAATTGCAAGAAAAGTAGGTAAGAGAACGAGAAACCCATGTAATGATATTTTAAAGGCCTCAAGACTACTAATAGAAATATAAAAAACATATTATGCAACAGTAGGAGGTATGCCATATGTTCAAACAGAAGATGATTTAGCAAAATTATAAAATTCTGCAGAGTTAAAAAAAACAATATGTTACTAGCAGATTTTAACCAATGAATTTTCGTGTATGTCAATATTTTCTGTGGAAGCCAATGAAGAATTGTTTGTTGACTGGAATTTTGTTGTCTAGGTCTTAAACTGTCACATAAGGGATAAAACTTCTTTGAATTACTGTTATTGGGACTCAGCAGGAACATTCCAAAAATAAAACTGATGTATTAATTATGGTTGAATATTTGCCTTTAGGGTTGTCATGTCCTGGTGATTTTGCATTCTGCACTTCATAAATTATTATTCAGAGTTATTGGTATAATTATGTAGTACAGATCAGTTAAACATATGGGGTGCTTCATGTAAGAAGTAAACATAATTTGTCTGAGAACAGAAAATTATTTTTGTTATGTAAATTAACTCTTGTCATTTAGTTACAAACATTAATGGCGCAGAAGGTAAACTGAACTTTTTTTTATTGCATTTGTATAAAATGAGTTCAGTCGTAACTCTGCAGTGTATTATTTAAATATATCAAACAAGTAAAAAAGAAAATTTGTGACTCATAAGGGAAAAAGAAAAATGTAAACTCTTAGGTTACCATATTATGAGATCTTATGATTCAATTTTAATACATTATATTTTGAAACAATCTGAATGAAACATACAAATATATCAAACACAGTTATTCTTAGAAGCTCACTGTTCAGGGATTGGTTCTCACTATCCAAATATAATACCATTAGTTTTTATTTTATTTATTATACATTTGTGGGCAGGGAAAGTCCGACTAGGACAGAGCCTATTTTGAGCAAAGGCCTGGATAAACGCTCCAGATGCATATCTTTGGAATGTACACAGGGAATACATGCAGACTCCACACAGAAGGCAATCCAGCCGAGAATTGAACCAGAGAACCTCTTGCTGTGAGGCAACAACGTTAACCACTGCAACACTGTGCCATCTGATATTAAGTAGAAATTAAGAAGTTACAGCAATGCAATATGTTCTTTTCACAAATAAAATAGCTTTGCTTCCAGTATCAGGTTTCACTTTAATTATAATTATAGTAATACATTTTATTATTAGTTACGACTCACTGGGTGTACAAAAATGTTTGGGGTTTGAGGACTGCAAGCTACTGCTTGCAAAATAAACAGGTGATATTTAATTTCTACTTATAAACTGTGGAATTCAAACTCATTTCTTACAGATATACATTTTTTATTTCTGTATTGTACCACTAGGTATAATATAAAAAAATGTACTCACTACATACAAAACTATCTATGTCTACCACTTCCATACATCAGTAAGAAGTAGGGTCTTACTTTGTAACTCTCCTAATAACAAATCTGATTTGCTTTTCTGTTGCCCTTTATTATGTTATATGAAGAAAGCTGAAATACTGAGAGCTATTAAAGGGGTATAAGTAATGTTATGAAATGTAATATCATATTCTGGGATGCATATACTATGTTATGCATCACTATACTTGTAAAGCTGTATTAATGAGAAACATGAGTAATAGAAGTTGTTATGCTTTACAAACATAGCTGCTAACTTTACCCAATATGATCATAAACAACATTATTGTAGAGTAATACTTTAAAAATTGTAATGAATGTCAGGTCTCTTAGTATATCATATTTTCTGCAAGGATCACTAAATTACAAGCATTATTGTCCTCTAGAGCTGAGGAAAGAGAGACAACAGTACTGCTTTTGTGACCAGTCTATTACCGACACATTCCATTCCAAAGTATATGTTGCCCAACAACTAAATAGCACATGAATATAACTAAAAATAAACATGAAGTAACTTTTCCAGCCAGTTGGCATTACCAGACCCATTCCAGCTATCAGATGTAGGCCAAGTGCATGATTCAAGCCATTTCAGATATGCTATAGGCCCTGTGTAAAGTACCAAACAACTCCCTTCAGTGAACATGACTTGTCAGTCCTACAAGAGGCCACTGAAATCTGAAGGGGGAACACAAGGGGGTTAAGCCATGAGGTAGCTGTCCACAGGCATACCAGATGCTGCTGTTTCTTCATGTAAGACCTCTTTGTGCTGCCCTAAATTTCATAGCATATTCTGAAAAGTATCTAAACATGTCAACACTAATGAACTTGACTAAAGTACACAGTGACAAAGTAAACTGTAAATTAAACAAATCAAAACCTAAGCGATTCAAATAGATGCCATGTTCCTCATAGAAACCTTTGTCTGGCTTTTCTGGATCTCTGTGTTTTATAACTTGGTAGCTAATGTCTTAGGGCTGCTGTTGCAACCCATTGATTAATAAAGCACCTTGAAACTTCTATGGCTGCTCTTCTTATTGCACCCTTCTAGAGAAATCTGGGCAAAATAGCAGGCCAAATCAGGGCCATGTCTCAAAGGAGTCTATAAATTGTATGGAGGTCCATTAAAATTCTAGCAACCCTGATCTTCAGAACCAATGTGAAGTCATTGCCCCCAAGAAGAAGGCTAATGCTAAATGTCCCAAAGTGGGAACCATGACACGCCTGAAATGCTGAACCAATGAACTAGCCAATGATTTTGATAAAAAAAAAATGGATCTTTTGGCTGATGTGCCACCTACCAAAATGCTCTTTGGACAGTTGAGTACCCAAAATTCACAGAACATTTTTCTTCCAAAATAAAATGCTAACATTACTGCCTAATATACAGATACTCATTTCCCAGTTCTTTATATGACATTAATTGAATACCCTGCTTCTGCCAGGTCTAATTTTCTGCTTACACAGAATAAGTGTGAGCAGTATCTTTGAGTGTGAATACCTTAGCATGGAGGAGCTGTTTTCAAAGTTGACTTGACTTCAGTTAAGGAAAGAGAGTGTCCTGCCTTTAAATGAAAAATGGAGGCAGAATATCCACATATGGATGCTAGTGTGTACAGAAAGGAAGTCCTGAAATTCTGGCAAGTGACATATGATCTGTCCCTATACAAGTGGACCTGGTGTCCTTTGCAGGTCTTATCTGTTTTAGATATTTTCACTCAAATTATGTCTTTGGCAATAAAAACATCTTCTCAACACAAGGAATGAAGGAGTTAATTGGCTCTAAGAACATCAGCATATAGCCAAGAGAATAACATGGTCCAGAGGATAAAGGAATAGAAATCATCTGCTGAGTTTTAAAGCTTGATGACAATATGTTTCAAAAGAAACCCCAGGCTGCCTGAAGTTCCTCAACATCTGAAATTCTCCCAGCCTTTCACTAGTCTGAAGGTGACTCAGTGACTGGGAAAATCAGGAAGTCCCAGCAAGTGAGTTAACCATCCTAAAGCTGCTAGGCGAATACACAAGGTGCTGGGGATTCATTCAGCAGGCATTTGTGCACTAAAATTGAAGCAAAAATGTGATATCCCAATGCCTGAGAGGGTGAGATGCATGCTTGTGGAAAGGTTTAAAAGCTCATGAGGAGGAGTAAGATCTCTTTGTATCTGAATTCACAACTTGGCCAACAAAGTGTTAGCTAATCTTTGCCAATAAGCCAAACTTGTGAAGGAATAGGTGTATCACTCAGTGTATCCACTTATATTTTCAACATCTCTTGTTAAAGTTTTGGATCACTGCTATGTTTTCAGAGCAGAGTAAAACTTTCCTGTTGAAAAATTCTTCTTTCCACACAAGAGTCGCCACCCAGATGGGAATCCAGGAAGGCAATGTTTTTCTTCTATCCTCTGAACAAGATGAGGCTCACTTTTCTGCAAACCAAACACTTTGGAAGTAGCTTCCCATACCTTTGCCTGCAGTGGCATGAATGATGAGCTGCATCTCTGACTCTTTTAGTAACCCTGACTCAGTGAGGTTTAAGTGTATTGCTTTTTAGTAGGTTGGTTAACGATCATAGGTAGGTCTTGTCTGTGGCAATAACTCTGCAGGCAAAGTTTAACATCCCATGCAGTTGCATGATCTCCCCAATTTGCACTTTGCCAGATTCTAAAAAACCTGTCAAGACGGACTTTAGTTTCTGCAATTTGGCAGATGGAAGTTTTTAAGCAGATGCTGGCACATCAGTCACTGGACCTAAAAAAGGGGTAATGGTCTGGCTAGGGCCTTTGGATTTTTTTTTAGTCAGAGGAACTTCTAGATGACTACAAAGGTCCATGAAAATGGACATTCCTTCTAGGTCCCCAGTCCTACCTTAATCTGTTATCAAGTAATCATCTAAATAATGGATGTCAGCTTCCTCGATGGCCCTTTGCTACCAACACCAATGTAAAGTGGAAAAAAACTTTTCAAATACAGTGCAAGCTAAGGAGCAGCTCATGGGCATGGCTGTATCAAAAAAAAATTGCCATCAAAATAAAAGCAAAGCAGAGGCGAATCATTTTCCATGATGAGGAAAGCAGATTGGGTCTCGCTTGCACAGCCAAGAGTTTTAGAATTCCTTGATGGCCTTGTGCTGCATTATCTGGTGATGCATAGCATATCCCTGAGTGACCTTTGTCAATGAAATGTTTGACTGAAAGGCCCTCTGGATGAGGGAAATTGTGAAATTCTACCTCTATCTTCTTGGGGACCAGGCATATGGGGGAAGTTCTGAAAACGGGCCACAGAGGGTGAGAAAAAGGGCCAATGATCCTTCCCACTAAAACTTGTTTTTAGTTAATTTGAGGGTCTCAGGATCAGTACCTCTAATGGACAAGAGATTCTTAACCACCTTATAATTTAAACCCACTGAAGATTCAGTGGAAAAACCTGAAGCAAAGCCTTTGATGAGAGAGTTAATTGCCTTTATATTGGTATAACTTGCCAGTAGGGCTGGAAATCTATTTACCCTGATTGTGCAATGCAACAGTTTGAAACTGTCTGACAATGAGAAAAGTTACTTCATTAACCAAGAAAATGATGTCTGGCCCTGTGTGGGTTATTCTGTCTCAATTTGGAAGATTTTCCACTAAGGGGGTGGTAATGGATGAATTGGCTTGACATGATTTAGACCAGCATCTAGGTGCTGGGTGTGGCATCCCACAGTGGAACAAAGATGTACTTCTCTGTTTTCACCAATAATCTAGCCTCTGCCACCAAACATAGCACACTCATACAATACGCAGATGACTCAACCATCATCTGCTCAGCTCAGTCCCTACCCAAACTGCAAAAAGTCACACAGGAAGCCTTTTCCTCTGTTGAAACTTGGTTATCCGAAGCCCAGTTAATACTCAACCCAAACAAAACTAAACTACCCATCTTCCAACCCACCAAACATACTCAAAACAACTCTCACTTTAACATCACAGCAAAAGACAACACCACTATATACCCAACTGAACACACCAAATTGCTAGGAGTGGAAATAGACAATAAACTAAAATTTGACATTCACATATCCATGACCATTAAAAAGTCCACAGAAAACTAGGAGCATTATACAGAAATAAGCAACTTCTCACCAAAGCAGCAAAGATTTCCATAGCAAATTCCCACCTTATCTCCACCCTACTTTATGCCTCTCCAATATATACCAACCTAAGGCAATGCGATCTAAACAAGCTAGAGACCTGCTACAACAAAATCGCCAAATTCGCCACAGGGGCATCCTACCATAGTCACCACTGTCTCTCACTTGCTGAACTGGGCTGGCTTGAACTCCCTCACCTCCTTCAATGGTATCAACTCTCACATGCCCACAAACTAGTAAACCATCCACTAAATGTCCCATCCCTCCACCCTATTGCACCACTAGACCACTAAGATCCAGCAACAAAAATCACTTGCAGATCACTAAAGCCAATAACTCTGCTGGTGAAGCACTATTCTCTTGCACCATAGCCAAATTATGGAACTCCCTCCCACCCACAATTACCTCCATACCATCATGCACCCACTTCAAAACTTTACTAAAAGTGCACATAAAAACATGCTGGCTATGCTCTTGCAACTCCCACTCTAATATCACCCACCCCATCCAACCACTACCTTTCTTTCCACTCCACTAACTACCTTGATTATAGCAAGCTCAGATGCTCATAAGCCTACAGCAGCAACTTCTTATTGTGACATTTGTTAATCTCTGTTATGTACTTCACAGATAAAGATTCTAGTTGTCTACTGATGTACTATGTTCTTCATCTGTAAATATGTTGTAAGTAATTGCTATGTAAATTGTTAATCGCTATGTAATCCAATGTAACTACTGTCTGTTTATTTTAACTGTGGAGCTTTTCTCCTCGGGCCTTCACTGAAAATGGACCTACGTCCAGTCGGACACTCCCGGTCAACAAATATAAATAAATAAATAAATAAATAAATAAATAATGTACAAACTTACGAGTTGGCCATGAGCATTTTCCGTTGTTGAATTGTTGAATACTTGACTTTTGGAGTGATCCTCCTTGAGGGGGTGGCATTGCCTCTTGCATTGAGTTTGTCCAGCATGATCTGTGTCAAATGTCTAGGTGACACAGATCCCATCTTAGGATCTTTACAGTGGCCTTTAGTTTTCTGAACCTCTGGTCATACCAAGACCAAGCCGAATCCCAGCAAATGTGGTGTGCCTCTCTAATTGAAAGGAAATAACCTAAAAGGAGGAGGGCTTGATCAGTCTCTTTTTCAATGAATACGACCATGTAATCCACAAAGCCCAAAATCCAATTATCCCAGTTTCTTGCTATAGCCATTGTGGTGGATATCTTGCTTAAACAGACTAGAACAGCAATAAGGTCTTTGGACCACATGTTGTCAGCCTCAGTGACCCTCTAAATGCCATCTGAGTTGATTAGATCAAAAATATCTTTAAATTCTTCCCATATGATGTTCTTTTTGATGTTTGGAGGGATATGTGGTGTGCTACAACACGTCAGAAGTACAGACCTAGCAGAGTTATCAATAGCCGTGGGTTCATTTAAACAGACAATCTCAAAAGGAGGGGGCAGCAGCATTCAGCAACTGATTGCAACGAAAGCCTGGGGCAAGGGTCTTGGGTCCTTTAAAAAGAACTGGTAGGCATAGAATATGTGAGTCCAAAATTCCTTTCTAAAATCATATTGAAAATCTTAGCCCTACGCTCATTAGGTAAGGAATCTAAAAATTCCTCTAAATAATCATCCACTGTTTGCCATCTTCCTGCCATTGGATCCCCTACATCTGAAACTTCAAGATTACATTCTGCATGTTGAGTGGCTTCATTTGATGGTTGTGGAGTAAAAACTGAGTTAAGAGCATCCCTCTGATGTATGGATTTTATAGCAGGGGTTGTATCAATTGAAGGCTCCTCCTCTGAAGATGTTTGAAGACTCCATTTGGTAAAAAAGCTTCAGTCATGACTATGTGCAGATTCCAAATTCCAAATCTGAAAATAGATATTGGGCTTCAAGGGTTAACTGCTGTCACATGTCTTTTAAGGCTTGCAGGGATAAGCTCCTTAAAACAAAACAAGGAACAATTCAATGATCCAAGACCCGTTAAAATAGAAACTGTCCGATTGTTCTCCGATTAATACAAAATCAAATGATGACACAAATCCGCCAGAAAATAATTCTCCACACTTTATTTAAGCTTCAAAATGTCTAGCTTTTCGTTGGTTAAAGCTAACTAACTTCTTCAGAACCAAGAAACACATCACTAGCATTCAAAACTTAATTAGAGATTAAAATGTGCCACGTGGTTAATACATTGAGGACTATATACTGCATTCACTACATCGGAAAAGCATAAAAAGGCATCTTTTCAGTCAAAATTAAAAGCAATGTCAAAGCCAGATTAATTGACATAAAATTATATCATTTAAAACATGCAATTACATTTCTAAAAACGCTACAGATCTTCAACAGCTGGGGATTCTGTAATTCAGTCTTGCTGAGTCAATACTCGGCGACAACTGAATATAGAAATAACTAATGGTAGGCATATGCCTTAAAAATACAATACTGGCTGTTTATTTACCATCATGACTATTTGGAAATAATATTATTTACATGAAGCACGATCACTAAAACTGCATATAATAACTTGTTAGGTAATGCCAGAGTAAAAACAGGAACTTGTCTATTTTCCACTCTAATATATTGTAGCATATACTGTAGCGTACTCTCAGAAAATCATCCGGTTGGGGGGCGTGGCCAAGGATGAACACAGGATAGTAGCAGATTTCTTCAGCTCCACCAACTTAACTGCACTGACAGGAAATAATTACTTTAAAAATCAACTAATGAAATAATTTTCTTTCTAAATACGTTTGGAATATCAGTTTCTTGAATAATATCTAAAAAAAAAAGAAAATTTCATTAATTTTCCTGTCAGAAAACATCTTGGAAATTTCTCTGTCATCACCTCTGTTTGAAATGAGTTCCAGTAAGACAAATTCTCAGGATTCCAGCATCAAGAAAGAGCTTCCGTCTCTGATATCTACTATTCAGCAACTTACTACCAAAATGGACAAACTGGATACTAAAATTGATAACTTCATAGAAAAAACTACAAAACAAATAGATTTGTTACATCAAGACTTGCAACAACAGAAGACTCAGATTACAGGCATAGAAGAGACTGTTAATGATATGGAGAATAGAATCCAGGAAGAAGAAATTAACATTGAGTTTTTGCTGAAGCAGAACACACATCTACAAACCAAACTTGATGACCTGGAAAATAGATCTAGGCGCAATAATATTAGGATTTTTGGACTGCCAGAAAAAATAGAAGGTAACAATATTACTTCCTTTTTAAATACTTGGCTTCCCAAAACATTAGACTTGTCAGAAGCATTTTCTTTTGGTATTGAAAGAGCTCATAGATCCTTATCTAATTTTAACTCTAACAAAAAGTATCCTAAATCAGTTATAGTAAGATTTTTATCATCTTATGACAAGGAGATGGTACTAAAATCTGCATGGGCTAAAGCACCTGTTAGAATTAATGAGGCAACTGTGCGTTTTGACAATGACTATTCTTCCTTGGTAATAACTAAAAGAAAAGTTTTTCTGCCATTAATAAGAGAGCTTAAGAAAGCACAGTTCAAAACCTACCTTCTGTTTCCTGCCAAACTAAAAATCTTTTTACCTGATGGCCCTAGAATTTTTGAAGACTTGGACTCTGCTTTGCTGTATATTAAAAAAAATAAGATATTGGATAAAATAGAAGATATGGAATGGGCTAGTCCTTCGTTAAAAAGGATGGCAACAGAAACATCTTGGAAGACTTCAGTGAAGCAAAAAAGACTAAAAAACAAATGATATGGTCTATGTTTTTTTTTTCTCTTTCTCCTTCACTCTTAATCTCTTCAAATACAGTTACTGCATCTCCAGAAAGCCACAAATATTCTAAAAGATTTATTCAAAGTGATTTACTGTGTGCAAAGAACTGTTTTTGTTTCATAAATAGTCAAAATCTCTGAGGAACAAATAACAAGCTATCAATCAACTTGTTTCTCTTTGTGATAAAGAGACCCAAGGTTAGTAATTTGATACATTTTCTTTCTCTTCTTGTTTTAAATAATGGCATTCTTTTTAAACTATGCATTTAGTGAGGGGTGGGGGAGGGCAAGGAGAAAAGTATGATGAAAAATATGAAAAAGTGAAATAATAACTTATTAGTTTTTTTTTAAAAAAAAACTATATATGCTGTTTAAACACTGTTGCTAAATATTATACCATGATTCTATTGCTTATGCATGATTACAAATAATATGTCATTATTTAATTACAAATAATTAGAACTAAAATAGTTGTAAATAATATGTTTCATATTTATCTTTATTAATATAAACAGCAAGTAATATTTCACTGTAGATACTCTTTATAGCTTCCTTTTTTTCTCTCTTTCTTCTCTCTCTCTCTCTCTCTTTATTTTCTTTTCTCTCTCTCTTTTTTTCTCCTATATAAGTACATTTACATGCTTCTGATAATACTGATACATGTATATAATAGGATTTGTATAAGAAAATGAATTGGGGCATAAAAAAATTAGTTGTATTATATGTTAATAACTGTAGGTTTAGCTTCACTGTCATGGAGACTGTAATGACTTGTAAAATACTTTGCGAACATTTTGCACTGTTTAGTTTCATTTGTATTGCTAAATATATGTCAGTCACTTGCATTTATTAAAATTCCCACCAGAATGTTAAGGGAGACAATTTGGGATGTGGGTTACCTCGTGAATAGTGTCCTCGAGTTGTTTTAAAAGCTTCAACACTCAGAATACACACAGAGAAGCTGAATGCAGTCATTTTGAACTTTGACCCCTGATTTCACACTGACACATCGCAGATTCAAGAAGAACACTCTTCCAGGAAGTAGAACTGCTTTAAATGCGACTTTGTGATAAAAAACGAACTCTATAACATTTAAATGTGAGTTATTTTTTATAACAACTTACTTATTTAAGATGTAATTTATAAAATATGAAAGTTATAATGATTTTAAATGATTCAGTATGCCATAGTAAGCAAGTGAGATATTTTAGAAGGCATAGAAGGTAAAACATATATACATATGTTTTTGAAAGCTTACATGACTGCAACATATTAATGTATATAAATACTTATGATTTAAACATATATAATGTTATAAATCATTTGACTTATCTAATTGACAAGCATAAGTATCATTATGATTTTATCTTAGAAGAAATTGTCATGTGACATATTTTAAAGCAGCAGTTCAGATATATAAAATACAGATGGCTTTCTTCTCAATGATTTAAGTATATCTAGGAATTTACATTGCTGTGCAGTATGATTTGTAATCATATCTATGAGTATAAATATTTTATTTAACTGGCAATAATTAGTATGAGAAGAAAGCTTTGGTGCAAGTAATTTAAAGTTTTTAAAACTGTTAACTGCATTTCTATGACAGAAAATAGGAATATCCTAATATATGTAATGTCTGAACCATAATAGCCTAACTTATTGACTCTAAATGAACATAAGAACTTATTTTTACAAACTTTTAATAAACTAATATGTAGATATGCCCCCTTTTTTTTTCTTTTTTCTTTTATTTATTTATTTATTTTTTTCTCTCTCTCTCTTCTCGGTTCCTATTGTCAAGTTTATTAGAATGCTATTTTGATTATAAATGTATTATACTAAATAGATGTACATAGCAGTATGAACTGTTTCTAAATATTCCTATGTGTTTATATGAAGCTGATTTATAAATTGTTTAGCTTTGTCTTACTGAATAATCTAATTAAAAGAGGTTAACTTTAGTTAATAATAACCAGTATTAAATTGATAAGGTGGCAGCTGAGGTACTGCTGCTTAGGATAGGGGGATAACTTGAGTGGTATGTGCTACTCAAAGTTGGAGTTTTTAACTCCAGGCTGGGTGCAATGTTTAATCCTAATATTATTTTCATCTGTTTATTGTTGTTTGTATATAGTTCTGACATCCACAATACATTTTATAAACTCATTGTCACTACAAGTAAAAATGAAGCTTATACAAAATCCCATAAGATTTTCAATAAATACAGCTATATTTAATGGTACACCTAAAGGAGGAGGTATAATATCACTTATTTTGTTAATTGTTATTCTGATTATAAGTTTTATATGTTTAAAAAAAGCCAAATGATTTCTCTAAAAGGAATTTCTTTAAACATTAATGGACTGAATAACCCATGTAAAAGGGCAAGTTTAATGAGATACATTAATTTACATAAGGCCAACATAGTATTCCTTCAAGAAACACATCTCCTGAAAAAGGATATTGATAAATTAGCCACTAATAAATACGCAGTCTTAGTTAGTTCAGAACACACTCAGAAAAAAAGAGGAGTGGCTATTTTATGGAATAAAAGTATGCCCATACCTAAAACTATTAAGTCTTATGAAGATGATAAAGGAATGTTTTGTATGGTTACAATACAGATTAATGGAAAGACATATACATTAATTAATGTATATTAGATACCAGGAATTGGCATTAATACAGTGAAATACCATCTCAATAAGATCATATCATTTTCTATAGGAGATATTATTTTAGCAGGTGACTTTAATTGTATTCTACATAAAAAAGATACTACTACTATAGGAAAAAGGAAAATTACATCTAATGCAAAACATTTAAAGGATTTTGTTAATTTATATCATTTGAATGATATTAATAATCAGATAGATTCAAAATCATTAACATACACTTTTTTTTCAAACAGATATAAAACTTATTCAAAAATAGATAGAGTCTTTATTTCTAACCAGATGGTAACAGAATTAATTAATTCTAAAATCATTTCATGTCCTATATCAGATCATAATTCAATTGTCTTTGAGTTTATGATAAAAAGTACTTACAATGTTCAGATCAAAAGGATACCATCATACTTAACTCAACTAAAAGACTATAAAGATTATATACTTTCAGAAGTGCAACATTTTTTAGACATAAATAATACACCTGAAGTCTCCATTGTTTATGTTTGGGATGCTTTAAATCATACCTATATGGACAAAGTATCAGATGGTATAATAATAAAAGAAAATCTTGGGACAAGGAATTATTAGATATTCAAAGTAAATTAGACTCATATAAGCATAATAATAAAGAAAATATTATGGACAAAAAAGTTATTGAAGAAATAAATTAAATGAGAAATACAAAGAAATTTTAACTCATAAAGTTAAAATAACATTAGAGAAATACAAGTTTTTGTCTTACTCAATAAGTCCCAAATACTTACATAGACTTAAAAATAAAACAAAAAGGTTGAATAAGCAAAATCATATCAAAGAAATTTTCTCTCCAAGGAAAAAGAAGAATGTTTCTAGTTTACCAGAAATATTAGATGAATTTAGAAATCACTTAAAATTAATCATAATAACATTAGCATGGAACCTAAAGATAAAATAAGGAAATTTTATAACTATAAACATGAACAAAAAACTTAATAAACAACAGACTAAACTACTGGATAAAATATTTCATATACAGAGGTTGTTACACAAATAAACAAGCTTAAATCAGACAAAGCACCAGGTAATGATGGTATTATACCAGAGATCTATAAAATTCTTTCCAAAAGTACATACTCATTAATGCATAAGGTTTTTATTTTGGCCCAAAATGAGTTAACAACTCCCCCATCTTGGCAATACACATTTATTTTGCCAATTTTAAAACCCAATAAAGACCCAACCAGATGCACTTCATATAGACCTATCTCATTACTTAATGTTGACTATAAAATGTTTATGAGTATTTTTGCTGATAGATTAAAGACAATCATCCTAGGCATTATAGATATAGACCAGACAGGGTTTATTGTAAATAGAAATACTTTTGATAATATAAGGAGAACTTTAACGTTAATTGATTTTGAAAATAGGAAGAAGAAAGATTTAACACTTATTAGTCTCGATATAAGTTCAGCATTTGATTCAGTAAGTTGGGACTACTTGTTTATTTTACTGAAGTGCACAAACTTCTCAAATACATTTGTAAATCTAATTGAACATCTATATAAAGGAGCACTGGCTTACATTAAGATAGGAACATATGTCTCACAAAAAATACCCATTTTAAAAGGAACAAAACAAGGGTGTCCACTCTCTCCATTGTTATTTACTTTAATAATGGAGCCTTGGGCTAATTTGATCAGAAACAGTACTGATATAGAAGGATTTGATATAGATGAAAATACAATATCTAAAATTCAACTTTTTGCAGATGATGTTCTAATTACATCAGCAGGATCTAATTCTTCTATGCAGTCCTTATTTGATAAAATGATGAATTTTAAAAATGTCTCTGGTTTAATATTCAATGAAGAAAAAACTAAAATATTACCAATATATACACGAAAAAATGTCCTCATTAGTGATTTTAGCAAATATATACCCAACTCAGGTCAGATAACATACTTAGGTATAATATTAACTAAAGATATCAAATCTATTATACATAATAATTATAGCACCTGTCTTCTTAATATACAAAATCTTTTCAATAGCTGGAATAATATGTTTTTTACTATGGAAGAGAGACTTACAATTATTAAAATGATAATATTCCCTAAGATATTATACTTAATACAATCAATAATACTCCCACCTACAAAAATAATTATTAAGAGATTGAATTCACTAATGTTAAATTTCTTATGGGCACCTAATAGACCTAGGATTGCATTAAAGAAACATACTAATAGCTGGTCTCAAGGGGGCATTTCATTTCCAGACTTTAATTTATATACTATCTCTTCTATTATAAAAGTTATTACTTTGTTAATAGATCAGTCATATGTTGCAAGATTTAAAAAATTACTGGGAACTAATTAGCATTCACTTCATGAAAATCTCTTTAACACATAAAAATATTATTGTAAATAACCCCATGTTATGGTTACTAAAAGAATTTTGTACTTCACCTATTACACCAAAATATATAGTTAGTTACCCATTAAACATTATTATCAGTTATTGTAATTTTATATTCATGCATCCTAAGTATAAGGAATGGAATTTTATTCTATTTCCTATAATGTATACACAAGGTATGCTTTTGTTAACCACTTCTGAAAGAACTCTTTTAGTCACAGAAAATGATCTAAAGTATTGGTATCAGTTGCTATCTGATAATAAAGTAAAAAATTTAGACTTCTTAAAACAAGAATTTGATCTGAGAGAAACTTGTTGGTTAGAAGTTCAGACCTTTAGACAACATCTTATTAATAAAATTGATTTAATGTCTATAACAGTTAAAGAATCTATTCCAATACTGATTGATTACTTGATATTAAATTTACAACATAAAGTTTCTGATAAAGGTAAGCTGTCATACATACATACATAAAATTATCAGAGAAGAAACTTATTACAGTGTAGATACCTACTGGAATTATTTCATTTCCATTAATGGTGAATCACCAAAACAACAAGATAAACAATATATATTGGAATCTGCTTATAAAACTACTTCTTCCATTATTTGGAGACTTTTTACTTGGAAATTTTTACATAGATCCTTCTATACACCTTTAATGATGAATAAAATAAATAATAAAGACAACCTATGTAAAAGATGTAATGTAGAAATTAATGCTGATTGGGCACATATGTTTTGTGACTGTATAAAATTGAAGGAATATTGGAAGTTAATCAATGATTTTTTGCAGGCCCTTTTTACAGATAATTTCATTATTTCTAAATCACTTATATTATTCAACACTCCTGTCCTAAAAGTGTTAAAAAAGTTAAGCTTCCCTTGTTATGGTCTATTCTAGCAGTGGCTAGAAAAATAATAACCAGAAATTGGATTTCAGATACTCCTCCTTCGTTTAATGAATTTAAAAATGTTATGACTGAAGTGTGTCATATGGAATTGATGACAATAAAACCAAGAACTACTAGAAAAACATCTTATTATATTATATGGGATACTTTACAAAACCTGTTAAAAAAATCTTAGTTTCAATAGCATGGCATTTTAGTTTAATCAATTGATTTGCTTTGTAGTGGATGTCTTTGTAAATACTTTGGTTATTTTATTGAATGTTATAACTATTTCTATTTTAATTACTTGTATAAAGTTGTTATGATATTTATTTTGCATGTTAAAAACAATAAACTTGTTTTAAAAAAAAAAAAGAAAATCATCCGGTTGTGGAAATCACTAGTAATAGATGTATGCCTTAGAAATATATATGATTAGAAATACTATGTTAACTGTTCATTTACCATCATAACTATTATAAGATAACAATATTATACGTCTGTAGCACGATCGCTAAAACTGCATGTAATTACTTAATAACTAAAGTCAAAGAGAAACAATAACTCCTTTCTTTTCCACTCTGATACATTGTAGCATATACTGTAGCATACACTCAAAAGATCATCACTTTCCAGATGCCTAAAAAATATATAAAAACATACAAGATGCAAAAAATATATACTAAATCCTATACTATATATAACAATAGTTAACTCTTTAACTCTATATGAAAGGGCACTAGAAAATATATATAAATCGGTGCCTCTATAGTAGAGCCAATAAATCTGTCCTAACACAACCTGAAAAAAAATATATGTATAAATATATATATATATATATATATATATATATATACATATATATATATATATATATACATATACATAAATTGTTATACTATACATGAGCTAGAAAAATATCCAAACTTTAGATCTGTCATTGCAAACATGAAAACGTTTGCATGCATAATAAGTATACAAAAATTAAACCTACTACTCTGTACACAAGTAAGGTCTCACCTTTTAAACTTTTTAATTTAAGTATACAAGTTATTGACAATGCACTGTTCCACTATGGCCACTACCCTGGTTTGAATGGTGCATGTGCCACTACCCTGGTTTGAATGGTGCATTGCCTATGTATTGTTTGTTTATGTTGCTGCATGTGTAATTGGCTGACTCTGATACATTCCACCTGCCAGCTATGCTAGCTCTCCTTGATTGCCTTTCTATTGCTGTTTCCCCTTCCCAGTTCCTCCATATTTCAGCCCTGAGGTGCCCCGCACATACCCAGTGCTGAAATGTAAACAGTGCTGCCATTTCCTCTATTTTTTATGTTTAAAACCCGATGCATGACACACACACCCATTTAGGCTATGCACACACTGCTCAGGCACATCTGACACATCCCCTTCCTTAGCTGTGCTTAGTTAAGGGCAAACATGGGTCACAGAGCTCCAATGAGCTTACAGCAAGCATGACACAAACCCTTAAAAAGTAATTCAGCTCTTAGACTTGCACTGTTGTATTGCTGCACCTACACGGTTAGGTACAAGCTGACACTTTGAAGAAATCTATGATTCAGTATAACTCCCCTCATTTGCATAGCCCAGTGTGTAGGTCATTAGTTACTGCACTAAAACAGACCCTTTCCCCTTGACAACCAGTGCTTCCTGGTATTGTTTACATTCTGCATGCCAAATACATTTCTGCACTGACACTGTTCTAGCATGGAGACCTGGCAGCTTGGTGAATTGCTAAAGCACCTCATTTGCATGGTTTTCACCAGGAAATGAGGTGATTTGCTTGTTGCAGGGTTTTCCATGTTAGAACAATGTAGGGCCTCTCGTGCACATGAAAATGCACTATCTTGAATCGCTCGGCGGCCATTTTCCGTGCAGGAGCTCTTACACTGTTCTTGCATTGAAAATTGTCCTTCCTGAATCCTGGGGAATGTTTTTACTTTTAAACAAGATATTTATCTGCAGAGATGGGGTGTTGCCATGGGCACCCCATATGCTAATCCCTACACTAACTTGGTTATGTATGATTCGGAAGATACATATGTTTTTAATAACAATATGTACAATAAATATATTAGATTCTACTGCCATTTTGTGGATATCATTTTTATTTGGCCTGGAGAAATTGTATTATTACATCAATTTGTTACTTATTTAGAAAAGACCACAGATTTTTTTCAATTTACTTTGAAAGCCTCAAAAATGGCTATTGATTTTTTAGATATTCAGCTTACTGTGACCACTCCGGATGTTATAAACACTAAATTATATAAGAAGGAATGTTGGAAAAAGAATCTGTAATCTTATGGTAGTATGTACCCTAGGCATATTTTCCTAACCTTGTAAGGAATCAGTTTATCAGAGCCTCATACTAAGGATGAAGATTGCATAAATACAATAGAAACTCTTACTGAACAATTCATAGCCAGAGATTATAATAGGAAAGATGTGGAAAATCTTAAAAGTGATGTCTTGAATAAAAGACATATGAATTGTACACCTTTTTATTCTCATAGGATCAATAGATCCACAGACAATTGCTCCAGAGCTACCAGTAATAATAATGTAAGATTCATTACTAAGTACACTAATGATGTGGATGTAATACGTACCATGATATGTAAAAATTGACAGCTTCTGACCATTGAACACAAAATGACAGAGATGGTACGACATAAGCCAAAGTTTAGCTCTGGGAATTGCAACAACCTTAAGAATTTATTTTATGTCCAAGAGCAAATACAACCTCCCAATATTAAGACACTGGGTACGTTTCCTTGCAGGGCTTGCAAAGCTTGCTCTGTCATTTCTAAAGAACAGGTTTTTCAGCATCCCTTGTTTAATTTTCGTTTCAAACCTAAGTGCTATGCAGATTGTTGCACTACACATGTTGTTTATTTGGCTACTTGCAGCTCATGTACCTGTTTTTATGTAGGTAAAACTGTTATAAAGTTTAAAGAAAGAATTTTAAGACATTTGTTTGACATTAAAAATAAGGACATGAAAAATGCACTAGCTAAACATGTTGTTGAGTATAAAGGACATAAATGTTTCTTTAAGGTTTTACATAGCCTACAAGTAAATATCAGGGGAGGGGATCTTAATAATTGTTTGGAGAATGCAAAACTGCAGTAGATACTTAGACTGGAGGCTGATAAACACCCTGGAATAAACACTAGTATTTGTTTAAAGCCATTCCAGAAGGGGTACAAATTGAATTAATAGTTTTATTGAATTTTATTGATGCTTTTCTTTATTGGTGATTGCTAATTGTATACTATATATGAACTGAAAAATGTGCTTTTATTTATGGATCTGAAGAAGCGTTAAATACATGAAAGCACTTATCCGTTTTGTTGTTTTAATAAATATATTCTCACAGTTGTGGTAGCCCTATTAGTTTTTTCTTTAATAAATATGTCATCCTGGTATCTTGAATAAAAACATCATGACTTGGCATACAGGCTTATTGTTTGGTTTCATGTTTGTCTTTTCTCCACTATGTCATCTGCAGACTTGAGTGAGATGCAGCCAGGTGGTTCCACACTTTCCTTGGATGATTTGCACATGTTGAGGGAATCTCACTAGTTTAAATTATGAGTTGACATGCTGGGAGTGATGGTTTGATTGCTGATTCAGGTGACAGTGTTGAGATTCCAGCCGGCAATGGTTGCCTGTGGTATCTAGCTGAGGTAGCTGCAATGCTTCGTGTTCTGAGTCCAGGCATGTTGAACAACGTAGTATTACGAGTGACATGGAATTAAAAATTACATGGTCAAGTTTATATATTCTAAAAAATGTTCAATTATCTTCTCCTTGTCAGTCTATAATAGAAATATATCATCCTGGTGTGTTGTGTAAAGATTCCATGACTTGGCACACAGGCTTTTGACAACATATCTTTGCTCCCATTATGCCATGACAGATATGCAGTGGATGATTTGCAATATTTGACAAACACAAGGTGGGATTTTTGCATAGTCAAAAATTTACCAATTCACAGAGAGCAACATTTCATGTATCTCTAATGGTTGTTAATGTTGGGAGGATTAATAATACATTTTTTTATTGGAAAATTTGCTATGTTTCCACAAGATTTATGTTATTGTTTGTTTAACATTGTTAAAGAACAATGACTGGAAATCAGTTCTGTCAGAGTATAAATGTTTTTACTGTAACAGACATTGTAACAAAAAAATTAGGTGTGGGTGTTATGATAGGGATTAAAACTTTTATGAGAACTGTGATTACCTGTTCTATGATAATATCAATACTTTGACAATAAAAACAGCCCTGGGATATATAACAATTGTTGGAGTGAGTAGACCACCAAAGTCAAGTGCTGACGACCTGGAGGAATTCATACATTCATTGCATGAGACAGAGGAGGGAAGAATAATAGTGGCTAGGGATTTAAATTTATCAGAAACAAACTGGAGTAATATTGATTCAACATTAGGAAGGAAGCTATTTACAATGTATGTTCAGGAACAACAATTGCTTTATATTGTGAAAACAAACAAAAAAAAAAAAACTACAAGGGAATGGAACATACTTTTCATTGTCTGTGTTCCTAAAGTAATTACTGTCACTTCATGTCAGGTTTTACCACCATTGATGTGTAGTTATCATGGAGTTATATAGGTTAAATTGTTGCTAGATAATTCTTCCAAGCTGAAATGTAAAGGAATGCGGACATTTTTGAAAGAGAAGTTGTTTGAATGCAAAGTGGTAATAAAAAAATGTTTAACATCAAGATCTTGGCATTCAGCTTCAGGAGGATATATTTACATACTGATTAATGAGAGAAACAAAAAATATAAGAAATGGAAAAGTGGTTGAACTATAATTTTGAAAACTGAAATAAACAAACTGGATAGACAAATTAAACATACTGTGAGACAAGAACAAGACAAATTTGAAGAAAATGTATGCAATGATATTGATCATAATAGGAAACCATTTTATAAATACATTAGATGGAGTAGGATTAAAGACATACAACATGATAAACTATGTGTAGACTCTAGAATGCATTCTCAGATACAACAGATTTTAGATGTATTTGCAAAATCTTATACAAAGCAGTTTGGCTCCACAAAGGGGAGATTAATTATCATAGTGACATCCAGGTAGCTTCAGATACTGCAATCAAAGTAGATGATATTGAAAAAGAACTATGCAAACTAGCTCCAAACAAATCACAGGGAGGAAATGGCATGAACCAACAGTACTATTATATCTGTTGTTTACCCGGTTGACTAAATATGGGGAGATTCCAAAAGACTGGAGACATGCACTTGTTAAACCTCTCTTTAAGGGAAAGGGGAGTATGACAAATGCAGAGTCATACAGAAACATGTTTACATTCATGTTGTGGAAAACAATAGAGCATGTTATATTGGATAAATTGTTGTCAGAACTGGAAAGGTTGGGGCTTGAAACCATATATCAGCATGCCTATGTTGAAAACAGACCTATTAACACATTTAACATGATGTTCTATAACAATATAACAACAGCAATTAATGAAAAATTAACAGCTCAAAGCCTTAATCCTCTTTACTACCTACCAGACCTATGTTTCTATGTCAAATTATTCCTGTTTCATGCTAAATTTGATTTTAAATTCCTTCTTCTCCTTCCTTTGTTCTTTCAATGATATAATATAGTTTCAAGTCATGCAATAGTTCTGCAGTAGGCTCAAACATTTCCATTGTACACAATTTTGAGTCAGTTCATTACCCAACCCATTTGGCAGGTGATCTATCTCAAACATCCATTTCATTGACTTCTCTATGAGAGTAGGGTAAATGGTCAGAAGGACATTTTGTGACTTGCAGATTACTGAATACATATTAAACTGAATAGGGAATTTGATCGAATGCTAGACTGAATGAAAGAGAATACTGAGAATGATATGATTTACTGGAGCAACGTTATCTGCACAATGCTGGGAAGAGGAAATCAGTGCTGTGATTTGTGGTACAAACTGAAGCAATATATGGGAATAAGATGGAAAGTTCTTACTTATTTTTGTAAGATATAGTAAGAATGATGCCTCTTAAATGACTTTGTGTTGCCTATGGTATGTATATATCATAGGAATAATAGGGCATTCAAGGCTACTGAGTCTTGTAACCATTATGCCTTATCAGTTCCCATCCTAGACTGTATTGGCCTTATACTGGGGGCTCTGCCAGCTATGCTGAGAGTGAAATTATGAAAATCCATCCAATTATTCCCTTTGAGGGGAGAGAGGGAGTATCAAACTGCTTTATCTGTAGGGGGACTCTATTCCAGAGGTGAAGGAGACACTAAGTAATGAATTTGTCACTCCACATTGTTTTAGTGATTTGCTGAAGCAGGTTTAGATTTCTTGTTTTGGCATACGTTAAACTGATTTATATAGGTACAATCAAGGCATAGATGTCCTCTCAGTAGAATGGGCAAAGAGTGAGAGTGCTTCTAATTTTTTGTGGTAGCTTAGAGATTTTAAGCCTATGATCTCCTTTCTTTGGAACCTCTGAGGTCTTTCCAACTGTTTGACATGTCTGGCGACATACATCCGAAAAGTCATTGTATTCTATAATTAGTCTGATCAGTGCTGAAAACAAGGAGGCAAGAACCTCTTTTGCTCTGTTGTCAACAGGATTTTTGTCAAGTCAAAAATTTAACAATTCACAGAGAGCAACATTTGATGCATCTCTGATGGTTGTTAATGTTGGGAGGATTAATAATACAATTTTTTTATTGAAAATTTTGCTATGTTCACACAAGATTGATGTTATTATTCGTGAAATATTGTTAAAGAACTGTCAGGGTATAAATGTTTTTACTGCAACAGACATTCTAACAAAAAATTAGGTGAGGGTGTTATGATAGGGATTGAAGACTTTTATGAGACCTGTGATTGTTACCTGTTCTATGATAATGTCAATACTTTGACAATAAAAACAACCCTGGAATATATAACAATTGTTGGAGTGCACAGACCACCAAAGTCAAGTGCTGGTGACCTGGAGGAATTCATGCATTCCTTGCATAAAACAGAGGAGGGAAGAATAATAGTGGCTGGGGATTTAAATTTATCAGAAACAAACTGGAGTAATATTGATTCAACAGCATTAGGAAGGAAGCTATTTACAATGAATGTTCGGGAACAACAATTGCTTAAAAAAAAAAAAACCTACCAGAGAACGGAAGATGCTTTTCATCGTTTGTGTTCCTAAAGAAATTACTGTTACTTCATGTCAAGTTTTACCATCATTTATCTGTAGTTATCATGGAGTTATGAAGGCTAAATTGTGGCTAGATAATTCTTCTGAACTGAAATGTAAAGCAATGCATACAAGATTAATAATAAATTATATGGAAGCAAAACAGTCACTGTGTAAAATGAATTGGAGTGATGGGCACAGTGGGAAAACTGCAGAAGGAATGTAGAATATTTTGAAAGATAAATTGTTTGAATGCAAAGTAATAATAAAAAATGTTTAACATCAGGATCTTGACATTCAACTTCAGGAGGATGTATTTATAGATTGATTCAAGTGAGAAACAAAAAATATAAGAAATGGAAAAAATGGTTGAACTATTACTTTGAAAACAGAAATAAACAAGCTGGACAGACAAATTAAACATACTTTGAGACAAGAACAAGAAAAATTTGAAGAAAATGTATGTAATGATATTGATCATAATAGGAAACCATTTTATAAATGCATAAGATAAGGTAGGATTAAAGACATACAACATTATAAACTATATGTAGATTCTAAAATGCATTTTCAGACACAACAGATTTTAAATGTACTTGCAAAATCTTATACAAAATAGTTTGGTTCCACAAAGGGGAGGGTAAACTTCATAATACATTTGGTTTCTAATATTTTCTATTAAATGTGTACTAGGTTCTAAACTTGAGAAAACATTCTTTTTCTGACATTGTATATGGAATGCTTACTGAGTTCTCTTATTAAAACTGCATTTGACTTTATAACTAAGTATTCTATGACCATAGACGCAATTCACACATTTCTTACTACTCGTTTTGCTAATTAAGCTTAATGTGATTTTACAAATGTAATAAGTTACCATTTCCTATGCCAGCCTTAGGTCATATACCTACCATAGGGTCATTTTCCATAGTTGCATCTTGTACATCTATTCTATGTAGCGGTCTATAAGTTTTTGAATGGCTTACCATAATCAGTCATTGTTACAATCATTTATCTGCTCAGTCATTTATATACTTGTATTATTTTAAAAGTTCTCTCCTTATTTATTTATTTATGTTAATAATTTGCTCTTAGTAAATGAAATGATCTTTGTGAGCCTTTTTCAGACATGACCTATGACACAAGGGTGTCGACAAAGACAATAAATATGTAGAATGTCAGAGCAGTTAGTCAACCAACCCTTCTTTTGCAATTGCAAGAAAAGTAGGTAAGAGAACGAGAAACCCATGTAATGATATTTTAAAGGCCTCAAGACTACTAATAGAAATATAAAAAACATATTATGCAATAGTAGGAGGTATGCCATATGTTCAAACAGAAGATGATTTAGCAAAATTATAAAATTCTGCAGAGTTAAAAAAAACAATATGTTACTAGCAGATTTTAACCAATGAATTTTCATGTATGTCAATATTTTCTGTGGAAGCCAATGAAGAATTGTTTGTTCACTGGGATTTTGTTGTCTAGGTCTTAAACTGTCACATAAGGGATAAAACTTCTTTGAATTACTGTTATTGGAACTCAGCAAGAACATTCCAAAAATAAAACAGATGTATTAATTATGGTTGAATATTTGTCTTTATTCAGAGTTATTGGTATAATTATGTATTACAAATCAATTAAACATATTGGGTGCTTCATGTAAGAAGTAAACATAATTTGTCTGAGAACAGAAAATTCTTTTTTTTTTATGTAAATTAACTCTTGTCATTCAGTTGCAAACTTTAATGGTGCAGAAGATAAACTGAACATTTTTTTATTGCATTTGTATAAAATGAGTTTGGTGGTAACTCTGCAGTGTATTATTTAAATATATCAAACAAGTAAAAAAGAAAAATGTAAACTCTTAGGTTACAATACTATGAGATCTTATGATTCAATTTTAATACATTATATTTTGAAACAATCTGAATGAAACATACAAATATATCAAACAAAATTATTCTTAGAAGCTCACTGTTCAGGGATTAGTCCTCACTATCCAAATATAATACCATTCATTTTTATTTTATTTATAATACATTTGTGGGCAGGGAAAGTCCGACTAGGACAGAGCCTATTTTCAGCAAAGGCCTGGATAAACGCTCCAGATGCATATCTTTGGAATGTAGGAGGAAACCAAAGTACCCACAGGAAACCCACACGAACACAGGGAAGACATGCAGACTCCACACAGAAGGCAATCCAGCCGAGAATTGAACCAGAGAACCACTTGCTGTATAGCAACAACGTTAACCACTGCAACACTGTGCCATCTGATATTAAGTAAAAATTAAGAAGTTACAGCAATGCAATATGTTCTTTTCACAAATAAAATAGCTTTGCTTCCAGTATCAGGTTTCACTTTAATTATAATTATAGTAATACATTTTATAATTAGTTACGACTCACTGGGTGTGCAAAAATGTTTGGGGTTTGAGGACTGTAAGCTACTGCTTACAAAATAAACAGGTGATATTTAATTTCTACTTATAAACTGTGGAATTCAAACCAATTTCTTACAGATATACATTTTTTATTTCTGTATTGTACCACTAGGTATAATATAAAAAAATGTACTCACTACATACAAAACTATCTATGTCTACCACTTCCATACATCAGTAAGAAGTAGGGTCTTAGTTTGTAACTCTACTAATAACAAATCTGATTTGCTTTTCTGTTGCCCTTTATTATGTTATATGAAGAAAGCTGAAATACTGAAAGCTATTAAAAGGGGTATAAGTAATGTTATGAAATGTAATATCATATTCTGGGATGCATGTACTATGTTATGCATCACTATACTTGTAAAGCTGTATTAATGAGATACATTAGCAGTAACAGTACTTGGAGCATATCTGGAGCCTGTTTACTGCATTTCCTGTGTTGCACTTAATTTAAAATATTTTTTTTCTCTAAAAACTGCATTTTACCTGATTTTGGACTAGCACTCAAGTGTGGGGTCATTTATTGCACTGTTGTGAATAATTTGCTGCTTGTGTATCTCTGCTACCTTTAAACTACAACAAAAAGAAAAAAAAAATCTTGCTTTTTACCCACTTTCTGAAAGTTAAGAAAGTTCAGTTACAGATTTGCTGTTCTGAACTGTTCGGAAGTTTCTAGAAGGCCAGTGCTTGCTTGGGCTAAAGGGAAGTCTCTGTGTTCACCAGTGGCAGTGGTTAACACTGAACAGCCTGCCTGTCCCTGGAGGAGTGGTTACTGCCTAGAAGCTGTAGTTTTATTGGCCATTTTGGGTCAATTCTAAACTCCTTGATCTCTCTATCTTAAAACCCGGCTGCCTCATGGTTTTGGCATCTTTCCAGGCTTGCTAGTTGTTGCTGAAGCACCTACCAAGGGGAGAAAACTCTGAGAGAAGAAAAGGAGCCACTTTTGTGATTTTAAGTACTTTCTTCTGATTTTTTGTTAAGTTTTACTGCTTTGCCGCCTACTTTTTGGCATTTTCCGGCTTGCTAAAGTTTATATCTGTAACAGTAACAGTACTTGGAACACATCTAGAGCTTGTTTACTGCATTTCCTGTGTTGCACTTAATTTAAAATTGTTTTTTTCTCTAAAAACTGCATTTTACCTGATTTTGGCCTAGCACTCAAGTGTGGGGTCATTTATTGCACTGTTGTGAATATTTTGCTGCTTGTGTATCTCTGCTACCTTTAAACTACAACAAAAAAGAAAAAAAAATCTTGCTTTTTTTCCCACTTTCTGAAAGTTAAGAAAGTTCAGTTACAGATTTGCTGTTTGGAAGTTTCTAGAAGGCCAGTGCTTGCTTGGGCTAAAGGGAAGTCTCTGTGTTCACCAGTGGCAGTGGTTAACACTGAAGAGCCTGCCTGTCCCTGGAGGAGTGGTTACTGCCTAAAAGCTGTAGTTTTATTGGCCATTTTGGGTCAATTCTAAACTCCTTGATCTCTCTCTCTCTTAAAACCCTACAACTCTCTTTTTGCACGGTTTTCCACACTGAGCAGCGTCGGGCAGCACCGCCTAAACAGGTTTAAACTATTCCAGGCTCCACAAAGTCTGCTCTTCACTTTTTCCCTTAGAACTGTTCAAACTCTCAAAGTAATCACTCTATTCTCTTTCTTAAGCCCTGCACTTGCTCAGCTCTTATAAGGAAACACTAACTAACTAAAGCACTACACCCTCCTTGACTTCTCATAAGTATTAGGCTCCCGATTGGTCCTTCCTGATCAAGTGAAAAATCAGTTCCCTTCCCTAATCTGATCAGTAAAAAAACAGTTCCCTATACTAATCTGGTATGTCCAAGGGTCAGTTTCAGGGTTACTCTCCAGTCCAGCTGGTGAATCTGGGAATTTTGAGGCAATGTTACAATTGCCTTATGTACACAGACAACCCTCTCCTCCTTCCAACAAACTATAATACATGTGAGAGATGCAGTTACACAGCCAAACTGGAGGCAGAGCTCTCTCAACCCAAGACTGGCACAGTCAGTCAGGAGGAAAAGGTAACCACCTGCACCACAAATACAGTCTCACACAGACCTATTGCATCTGCATATCCAACACATAAACACACAAAAACATACTCGGAGACTCTAAATAAAAATCTACCTAAACAGCAAAGACCTCCTAAGCAGATATCCAAGCAACAGCCACCCCTCATCAATTCCCATGAATCACATATCTCACAAAATCAGTGTGCCTCACAGTCACAGCCCTTAAGGCCAAACAACACACCAAATACACTTGTTATAGGGGACTCTATTGTCCGGCACACTGACGTCCCGCTCACCAGACTGAACAAGGAGAAGGTCACTGTAAGCTGCCTGTCAGGTGCCAGGATCTGCCACATAATGCAAGCACTCAGGTCACTCCAAAGCAAGTACAAGTATGACTCCATCATTGTCCATGCTGGTGTGAGTGACCTGAGACGTACCTCCCTGGACTACATGAAAAGAGACATAGAGGAGCTCTCTGATCATGTAGCCCAGGCTGGTATGACCCTGACCTTGAGTAGCATCTTGCCCTCACCAACAATGATGCCACAGTATAAAGACAAAATGATCAGTTTCAACAATTGGCTAAATATTGGTGTCATTCAAAGGGGATCCAGTGTCTGTCAGCCTAGGATGACATGCTCGACAAGCCACGTTGCTTCACTAGGGACGGCTTGCACCTGTCACCCTTAGGCTTTCGTATACTGGCCAAGGCTCTTGCCACCCCCCATAGTGCCTTTTTTAGGCAAGGCTCAAAGGACAGACCCACCTCCATAGAGAACCCAAGGATAAAAAAACTAAAGGTAATGCTGCTCAATGCCAGAAGTCTAAACCTCAAGATGCACACACTCGAGACTCTCCTCAGTATGGAGAAAATTGATGTCTGTGTAGTAACAGAAACATGGTTCAAGGCTCCTGAGAGCACCCCAGCACTACCAGGTTATAAGTCATACCATTCGTTTTGGCCCCAAAACTCGGACCAAAGCACAAAAGGAGGGGGAGTATCTATATTCATCAAATATACCTACACCTCCAGGTTAGTGGCACTGCACGAAGCATTGAAAACCATCCATGTGCAGCTAACAGTGGGCAAAACTGCCTTTCAGTTTGTAGCCTGCTACAGAACACCCTCCCTATTACAGAAACGCCACCTGGCATTCCTGAGAACACTGGAAAATATGAGGGTCTCTCCAAACACTATGTTATTGGGTGACTTCAACTACCCAAACATTGACTGGGAAAACTACTCAAGCCCAAACGCCCTCCCCCAATGGTTCTTTGAATTTATAAACTCTAACGCGATGGAACAACTGGTCACCACTCCCACAAGAGGGAACAACATATTGGACCTGGTCATCACCAACATGGGGACTCTATGTTCCACACCAGAGGTAAACCCCTCATTGGTAAGATCAGACCATAAACAAATTTCCCTTGACATCCATATCCGGTCCCCAGCCAAGGAAATCACGGTAAAGAATTTCTCAAAAGCCAACTTTGCACTTCTCAAGACTAAGGTGGAATCCTTCAAAGCCCCCGGGCCAGAGGATAATACAGCCCAATCTGCAGAATCCTTTACAAATGCATTCTATGAGCACCTGCAGGAATGCATGGATCGTACTATCCCAAATAAAACCAAGACTCACTCCTTCAAAAACAGGAGACCTGTCTGGTGGACCCTGGCCATAAATAAACTATACAACAGAAGGAGGAAGCTACTACATGACAGAGCAAAATCCCAAAAAGGGAAGGCATCTCTGATCAGTATTAGCAAGAAACTTCGATCCCTCATAAAATCATCAAAGGCCAGTTTCGAAAGAAAAATTGCCCTTGACACTAAAGATAATCACAAGGCCTTTTTTAGTTATGTCAGGAATATGGGTGGAAACTCCCACATATGCTCTGAATTGTTGCATAACGGTACAAAATATACCGAACCTACAGACATAGCCAACATCCTGGCAGATAGATTCAGCACAACCCCCCCCCTTCCCCTCCAAAGGAGCAAATGCCTATCCTAACTGAATGTAACCTCCCTGACATCACAGATGCACAGGTGAAAGCTGCCCTCTCCAAAGCAAATAACACAGCATCTATGGGACCGGACAGTGTCCCAGGCTGTGTCTTACATGAGCTCCAAGAAGAACTTAACCCTCACATTAAGTCACTGTTCAAACTTAGCCTTACTACAGGATATGTACCCAAAGAATGGCATACAGCTACAGTGGTCCCACTCCACAATGGTGGTGCCACAACGGACCCCAGGAACTATCACCCCATAAGCCTGACTAGTCTGGTCTGTAAAGCTATGGAGCGTATTATCATGGAACTCATAAACAAAGATATTGGGAGCCTCCAGACACTGGACCCTACCCAATGCGGCTTTGTTAAGGGCAGATCTTGCCTCTTAAACCTAGTTGATTTCTTTGAAACAGTTACCAAAGCCATAGATGAGGGCAAGGTAGTCCACACAGCCTACCTGGAGCTCGCAAAAGCCTTCGACACAATACCTCACTCGGGCATCATAAATAAGCTTACCAACTTAAACATCAACCCCTATATCACAAGATGGGTTGCAAACTGGCTCAGGGATAGAACCCACATGGTCAGAATTGCAGGTGCCATGTCCAAATCCAAACCAGTTACAAGAGGTATCCCACAGGGCTCAGTTCTGGGACCTCTCTTGTTCGGTATATACTTCTCTGAGGTTCGGGCTAACACGGGGGGATTATGGCTGACAAAGTTCACAGATGACTGCAAACTGTGGGCCATAATAAAATCTCCAGCCAACAAAAGCATCCTCCAAAAGGGTCTCACAGAGATGGATGCTTGGTGCCAGAGCCATAGCCTCAAGCTAAATGCTAAAAAGTGCAAAGTCATCCCCTTTGGGAAAAACAAGGTGCCCACAAATTACCACATAGGTAGTAATCCATTAAGTACGGAAGAAGTAATTAGAGATTTGGGGACCAACGTACATAGTAATCTCTCCTTTGATAATCACATTGCCAAAGTGGTTAGAAAGACCTTCTATATAGCCCACCTTTTCATGAAAGGGTTCGCATCTAGATCAAGAGAGGTCATTGTGCCCCTCTACTCATCACTAATCAGGCCCATAATTGAATACAATGCCCCTTTTGGGATGTACCTTACCCGACACCTGCAGAAACTGGAGAGACCCCAAAAGTACCTCACCAAGAGGATCATGGGCTACAAACAGATGTCCTATGCAGCTTGACTAAAGAAACTCCAGCTCTACTCAGTTGCTTACCGCCTACTCAGAGGTGATCTATGCCTGACGTACAAAGCCATGTCAAACTCAGAATTAATGGACATGCTCCACCTCAAAAAATCCAAGTCCCTTAGAGCTACATGCTCCAGGGACTTAAACCTCAGCACAAAAATAAATAGGACATGCTGGAGGAGCAGATTCATTTCCCAGAGGCTCCCCTCACTCTGGAATAGAATCCCAATTCATGTTAGACATAGCCCCTCGCTGACCCTCTTCAAGCAAAATCTGGACGCGTGGATGGGAAATTGCAAATTCACCCCTGAGATCTCTTCTGTGCCCCTGCTAGACAGAGGCACAGTAAACTAATCTTAAAGGGTACCTTCTGTGACCTACTTTACAGAGGCACAGTAGGCTAATCTAATAGGGAGGGGGAAGCCAAATACACTCTGGCTAGGCTTATAAATGCCCTAGGGCAGATAGCCTAGTATCTACCTATCAACCTATGAACATGAGTAATAGAAGTTGTTATGCTTTACAAACATAGCTGCTAACTTTACCCAATATGACCATAAACAACATTATTGTAGAGTAGTACTTTAAAAATTGTAATGAATGTCAGGTCTCTTAGTATATCATATTTTCTGCAAGGATCACTAAATTTCAAGCATTATTGTCCTCTAGAGCTGAGGAAAGAGAGACAACAGTACTGCTTTTGTGACCAGTCTATTACTGACACATTCCATTCCAAAGTGTATGTTGCCCAAAAATAAACATGAAGTAACTTTTCCAGCCAGTTGGCATTACCAGACCCATTCCAGCTATCAGACAGAGGCCAGGTGCGTGATTCAAGCCACCTCATATATGCTATAGGCCCTGTGTAAAGTACCAAACAACTCCCTTCAGTCAATATGACTTGTCAATCCTACAAGAGGCCACTGAAGTCTGAAGAGGGAACACAAGGGGGTTAAGCCATGAGGAAGCTGTCCACAGGCATACCAGATGCTGCTGTTTCTTCATGCAAGACCTCTTTGTACTGCCCTAAATTTCATAGCTTACTTCTGAAAAGTATCTAAACATGTCAACACTAATGAACCTGACTAAAGTACACAGTGACAAAGTAAACTGTAAATTAAACAAATCAAAACCTAAGCGATTCAAATAGATGCCATGTTCCTCATAGAAACCTTTGTCTGGCTTTGCTGGATCTCTGTGTTTTATAACTTGGTAGCTAATGTCTTAGGGCTGCTGTTGCAACCCATTGATTAATAAAGCACCTTGAAACTTCTATGGCTGCTCTTCTTATTGCACCCTTCTAGAGAAATCTGGGCAAAATAGCAGGCCAAATCAGGGCCATGTCTCAAAGGAGTCTATAAATTTTATGGAGGTCCATTAAAATTCTAGCAACCATGATCTTTAGAACCAATGTGAAGTCATTGCCCCCAAGAAGAAGGCTAATGCTAAATGTCCCAAAGTGGGAACCATGACAAGCCTGAAATGCTGAACCAATGAACTACCCAATGATTCTGAACCAAAAAAAAATGGATCTTTTGGCTGATGTGCTACCTACCAAAATGCTCTTTGGACAGTTGAGTACCCAAAATTCACAGAACATTTTTCTTCCAAAATAAAATGCTAACATTACTGCCTAATATACAGATACTCATTTCCCAGTTCTTTATATGACATTAATTGAATACCCTGCTTCTGCCAGGTCTAATGTTCTGCTTACACAGAATAATTGTGAGCAGTATCTTTGAGTATGAATACCTTAGCATGCAGGAGCTGTTTTCAAAGTTGACTTGACTTCAGTTAAGGAAAGAGAGTGTCCTGCCTTTAAATGAAAAATGGAGCCAGAATATCCACATATGGATGCTAGTGTGTGCAGAAAGGAAGCCCTGAAATTCTGGCAAGTGACATATGATCTGTCCCTATACAAGTGGACCTGGTGTCCTTTGCAGGTCTTATCTGTTTTAGATTTCTTCACTCAAATTAAAACAATGTCTTTGGCAATAAAAACATCTTCTCAACACAAGGAATGAAGGAGTTAATTGGCTCTAAGAACATCAGCATATAGCCAGGAAAATAACATGGTCCAGAGGATAAAGGAATAAAAATCATCTGCTGTGTTATAAAGTTTGATGACAATATGTTTCAAAAGAAACCTCAGGCTGCCTGAAGTTCCTCAACCTCTGAAATTCTCCCAGCCTTTAACTAGTCTGAAGGTGCCTCAGTGACTGGGAAAATCAGGATGTCCCAGCAAGTGAGTTAACCATCCTAAAGCTGCTAGGCGAATAAACAAGGTGCTGGGGGAGTCATTCAGCAGGCATTTGTGCAGTAAAATTGAAGCAAAAATGTGATATCCCAATGCCTGAGAGGTTGAGGTACACTCTTGTGGAAAGGTTTAAAAGCTCATGAGGAGGAGTAAGATCTCTTGGTATCTGAACTCACAACTTGGCCAACAAAGTGTTAGCTAATCTTTGCCAATAAGCCAAACCTGTGAAGGAATGGGTTTATCACTCAGTGTACCCACTTATATTTTCAACGTCTCTTGTTAAAGTTTTGGATCACTGCTATGTTTTCAGAGCAGAGTAAAACTTTCCTGTTGAAAAATTCTTCTTTCCACACGAGTCATCACTCAGATGGGAATCCAGGAAGGCAATGTTTTTCTTCTATCCTCTGAACAAGATGAGGCTCGTTTTTCTGCAAACCAAGCACTTTGGAAGTACCTTCCCATACCTTTGCCTGCAGTGGCATGAATGATGAGCTGCATCTCTGACTCTTTTAGTAACCCTGACTCAGTGAGGTTTAAGTGTATTGCTTTTTAGTAGGTTGGTTAAGGATCATAGGTAGGTCTTGTCTGTGGCAATAACTCTGCAGGCAAAGTTTAACATCCCATGCAGTTGCATGATCTCCCCAATTTGCACTTTGCTAGATTCTAAAAACCTGTCAAGTGTGGACTTTAGTTTCTGCAATTTGGCAGATGGAAGTTTTTAAGCAGATCCTGGCACATCAATCACTGGACCTAAAAAAGGGGTAATGGTCTGGCTAGGGCCTTTGGATTTTTTTTTAGTCAGAGGAACTTCTAGATGACTGCAAAGGTCCATGAAAATGGACATTTTTTCTAGGTCCGCAGCCCTATTTTAATTTGTTATCAAGTAATCATCTAAATAATGGATGTCAGCTTCCTCGATGGCCCTTTGCTACCAACACCAATGTAAAGTGGAAACAAAATTTTCAAATACAGTGCAAGCTAAGGAGCAGCTCATGGGCATCGCTGTATCAAAAAAAAATTGCCATCAAAATAAAAGCACAGCAGAGGCTAATCATTTTCCCTGGTGTGGAAAGCAGATTGGATGTCTCACTTGCACAGCCAAGAGTTTTAGAATTCCTTGATGGCCTTGTGCTGCATTATCTGGTGATGCATAGCATATCCCTGAGAGACCTTTGTCAATGAAATTTTTGACTGAAAGGCCCTCCGGATGAAAAAAATGTGAACTTCTACCTCTATCTTCTTGGGGACCAGGCATATGGGGGAAGTTCTGAAAACGGGCCACAGAGGGTGAGAAAAAGGGCCAATGATCCTTCCCACTAAAACTTGTTTTTAGTTAATTTGAGGGTCGCAGGATCAGTACCTCTAATGGGCAAGAGATTCTTAACCACCTTATAATTCAAACCCACTGAAGATTCAGTGGAAAAACCTGAAGGAAAGTCTTTGATGAGAGAGTTAATTGGCTTTTTATTGGGATAACTTGCCAGTAGGGCTGGAAATCTATTTACCCTGATTGTGCAATGCAACAGTTTGAAACTGTCTGACAATGAGAAAAGTTACTTCATTAACCAAGAAAAAAGTGTCTGGCCCTGTGTGGGTTGTCCTGTCTTGATTTGGAGGATTTGTCCACTAAGAGGGTGGTAATGGATGAATTGGCTTGACATGATTTAGACCAGCATCTAGGTGTTGGGTGTGACATCCCACAGTGGAACAAAGATGTACTTCTCTGTTTTCACCAGTAATCTAGCCTCTGCCACCAAACATGGCACACTCATACAATATGCAGATGACTTAACCATCATCTACTCAGCTCAGTCCCTACCCAAACTGCAAAAAGTCACACAGGAAGCCTTTTCCTCTGTTGAAACTTGGTTATCCGATGCCCATTTAATACTCAACCCAAACAAAACTAAACTACTCATCTTCCAACCCACCAAATGTACTCAAAACAACTATCACTTTAACATCACAGCAAAAGACAACATCCCTATATACCCAACTGAACACACCAAATTGCTATTAGTGGAAATAGACAATAAACTAAAATTTGACATTCACATATCCATGACCGTAAAAGAAGTCCACAAAAAACTAGGAGCGTTATACAGACATAAGCAACTTCTCACCAAAGCAGCAAAGATTTCAATAGCAAATTCCCACCTTATCTCCACCCTACTTTATGCCTCTCCAATATATACCAACCTAAGGCAATGTGATCTAAACAAGCTAGAGACCTGCTACAACAAAATCGCCAAATTCGCCACAGGGGCATCCTACCGTAGTCACCACTGTCTCTCACTTGCTGAACTGGGCTGGCTTGAACTCCCTCACCTCCTTCAATGGTATCAACTCTAACTCGCCTACAAACTAGTAAACCATCCAGTAAATGTCCCATCCCTCCAGAATCTACTCCAACCCTATCACACCACCAGACCACTAAAATCCAGCAACAAAAATCACTTGCAGATCACTAAAGCCAATAAGTCTGCTGGTGAAGCACTATTCTCTTGCACCATAGCCAAATTATGGAACTCCCTCCCACCCACAATTACCTCCATACCATCATGCACCCACTTCAAGACTTTACTAAAAGCGCACCTAAAAACATGCTGGCTATGCCCTTGCAACTCCCACTCTAATATCGCCCACCCCATCCAACCACTACCTTTCTTTCCACTCCACTGACTACCTTGATTATAGCAAGCTCAGATGCTCATAAGCCTAGTACTTATTATACAGCAGGAACTTCTTATTGTAACATTTGTTAATGTCTGTTATGTACTTCACAGATAAAGATTCTAGTTGTCTACTGATGTACTATGTTCATCATCTGTAAATATGTTGTAAGTAATTGCTATGTAAATTCTTAATCACTATGTAATCCAATGTAACTACTGTGTGTTTATTTTAACTGTGGAGCTTTTCTCCCCGGGCCTCCACTGAAAATGGACCTACATCTAGTCGGACACTCCCGGTCAACAAATATAAATAAATAAATAAATAAATAAATAAATAAATAATGTACGAACTTAAGAGTTGGCCATGAGCATTTTCCTTTGTTGAATACTTGACTTTTGGAGTGATCCTCCTTGAGGGGGTGGCATTGCTTCTTGCATTGAGTTTGTCCAGCATGATCTGTGTCAAATGTCTAGGTGACACAGATCCCATCTTAGGGTCTTTACAGTGGCCTTTAGTTTCCTGAACCTCTGGTCATACCAAGACCAAGCTGAATCCCAGAAAATGTGGTGTGCCTCTCTAATTGAAAGGAAATAACCTGGAAGAGCTGCATGGCGCAGCTGCATGCGCTAGCGCTACAATTCAATAATAAATATTTTCATTGGTGTCTCCTGAACAACTTGAACAACTTTGAAAGGAAATAACCTAAAAGGAGGAGGGCTTGATCAGTCTCTTTTTTAATGAATACGACCATATAATCCACAAAGCCCAAAATCCAATTATCCCAGTTTCTTGCTATAGCCATTGTGGTGGATATCTTGCTTAAACAGACTAGAGCAGCAATAAGGTCTTTGGACCCCATGTTGTCAGCCTCAGTGATCCTCTGAATGCCATCTGAGTTGATTAGATCAAAAACATCTTTAAATTCTTCCCATATGATGTTCTTTTTGATGTTTAGAGGGACATGTGGTGTGCTATGGCACGTCAGAAGTACAGACCTAACAGAGTTATCAATAGCCGTGGGTTCATTTGAACTGACATTCTCAAAAGGAGGGGGAAGCAGCATTCAGCAACTGATTGGAGCCTGAAGGAAGCCTGGGGCAAGGGTCTTGGGTCCTTTAAAAAGAACTGGTAGGCATAGAATATGTGAGTCTAAAATTCCTTTCTAAAATCATATTGAAAATCTTAGCCCTACGCTCATTAGGTAAGGAATATAAAAATTCCTCTAAATAATCATCCTCTGTTTGACATCTTCCTGCCATTGGATCCCCTACATCTGAAACTTCAAGATTACCTTCTGCATGTTGAGTGGCTTCATTTGGTGATCTTGGAGTAAAAACTGAGTTAAGAGCATCCCTCTGATGTATGGATTTTATAGCAGGGGTTGTATCAGTTGAAGGCTCCTCCTCTGAAGATGTTTGAAGACTCCATTTGGTAAAAAAACTTCAGTCATGTCTATGTGCAGATTCCAAATTCCAAATCTGAAAATAGATATTGGGCTTCAAGGGTTAACTGCTGTCACATGTCTTTTAAGGCTTGCAGGGATAAGCTCCTTAAAACAAAACAAGGAACAATTCAATGATCCAAGACCCGTTAAAATAGAAACTGTCCGGTTGTTTTCCGATTAATACAAAATCAAATGATGATACAAATCCACCAGAAAATAATTCTCCACGCTTAATTTAAGCTTCAAAACATCTAGCTTTTCGTTAGTTAAAGCTAACCAACTTCTTCAGAACCAAGAAACACGTCACTAGCATTTAAAACTTACTTAGAGATTAAAACGTGCCATGTGGTTAATACATTGAGAACTATATGCTGCATTCACTACATCGGAAAAGCATAACAAGGCATCTTTTCAGTTAAAATTAAAAGCTATGTCAAAGCCAGATTCATGGACATAAAAAATTATATAATTTAAAACATACAATTACATTTCTAAAAACGCTACAGATCTTCAACAGCTGGGGATTCTGTTGTTCTGGTCTTGCTGAGTCAATAATACTCATGACAATAATATATAGAGATAAATAATGGGTAGCAGCCTTAAAAATACAATACTGGCTGTTTATTTAAACCCATCATGACTATTTGAATAAATATATATTATACATGAAGCAAACTGCATATAATAACTTGGTAGGGAATGCCAGAGTAAAAACAGGAACTTGTCTATTTTCCACTCTACTATATTGTAGCATACTCTAGCGTACTCTCAGAAAATCATCCAGATGTGGAAATCACTAGTGATATGCCTTAGAAATATATATGATTAGAAATACTATGTTAACTGTTCATTTACCATCATAACTGTTATAAGATAACAATATTATACGTATGTAGCACGATCGCTAAAACTGCATGTAATTACTTAATAACTAAAGTCAAAGAGAAACAAGAACTCCTCTCTTTTCCACTCTGATACATTGTAGCATATACTGTAGCATACACTCAAAAGATCATTACTTTCCAGATAGCTAAAAAAATATATAAAAACATACAAGATGTAAACAAATATCATAAATCCTATACTATATATAATATAACAATAGTTAACTAGGGTTGCCACCTTTTCAAATGTCTAAAGTGGGACATTTTAGGTACAAACGTTAGATTTTGCAGACTGAAACATACCCACGGCCAGTACAAAGGACAGAACTTCACTTTTTTGCCTAAATAAAAGCTTATTCTTGTAGCATTTTAGTTGCTTATTCCATTTATTATAACATTTAGGTGTTTCAGATACAGAATAACTGTTTTATGCAACTATTACATAAAATATAGGAAATAATTTTGTCCTAAAATCTCAGGACATTTGCCAAATTTACATTTTTTTTGCAGGACACAACTGCCCAAAGAGGGACTGTCTCTCACAAAGTGGGACAGGCGGTAACCCTATAGTTAACACTTTAACTCTATATGAAAGGGCACTAGAAAATATATATAAATCAGTGCCTCTATAGTAGAGCCAATAAATCTGTCCTAACACAATCTGAAAAAGTACAAATCTACTACCAATCATTAGCGGACCGGAGTTCCGCTGTGGCGACCCCTTAACCGGGAAAAGCCGAAAGACACAGACATAAATTGTTATACTATACATGAGCTAGAAAAATATTTCTCATTGCAAACATGAAAAAGTTTGCATGCATCATAAGTATACAAAAATGAAACCTACTACTCTGTAAGTTCTCATCTTTTCAAGACTTTTTAATTTAAGTATACAAGTTATAGACAATGCACCGTTCCACTATGGCCACTACCCTGGTTTGAATGGTGCATTTGCCACTACCCTGGTTTGAATGGTGCATTGTCTATGTATTGTTTGTGTATGTATAGTATAGGATTTAGTATATATTTTTTTACATCTTGTATGTTCTTACATATTTTTAGGTATCTGGAAAGTTATGATCTTTTGAGTGTATGCTACAGTATATGCTACAATGTATCAGAGTGGAAAAGGGAGGAGTTCTTGTTTCTCTTTGACTTTAGTTATTAAGTAATTACATAGGTTCATAGGTTCATAGGTTCATACTAGGCTATCTACCCTGGGGCAATTATAAGCCTAGCCCGATTCTGTATGGCTTACGCCACCCCTTGATTTGAGTATACTGTGCCCTTTTTAAGGTTTAGTTTACTGTGCCTCTGTCTAATAGTGACACGGGAGTAATCCCTGGGACAAACCTACAATCTCCCATCCACCTATCGAGATTCTTCTTGAAGAGATTCAGTGAGGTGCTCTGCCTCACATGAACTGGAATTCTATTCCAGAGCAAAGGGAGCCTCTGGGTTATGAACCTGTCCCTCCAGCAAGTTCTATTTATTTCTGTGCTGAGGTTCAAGTCCCTTGAGCGTGTGGCTCTAAGGGATTTAGATTTACTGAGGTGGAGCATGTCCATTAATTCTGGATTTGACATAGCTTTGTATGTCAGGCATAGATCGCCTCGAAGTAGGCGGTATGCAACTGAGTAGAGCTGGAATTTTTTTAACCGAGCAGCATATGGCATCTGTTTGAGACCCTTGATCCTCTTGGTGAGATACTTTTGGGGTCTTTCTAATTGCTGCAGGTGTTGGGCAAGGTACATCCCAAAAGGGGCATTGTATTCTATGATGGGCCTGATGAGAGATTAATAAAGGGGCACGATTACCTCTCTTGATCTAGATGTGAAACCCTTTGTGATGAGATGGGCTATGTAGAAGGTCTTTCTAACCAATTTGGCAATGTGGTTTTCAAAGGAGAGATTGCTATCAACTTGGGTCCCCAGGTCCCTAATAACTTTCTCTGTACTTAATGGGTTTCCGCCTATGTGGTAATTTGTGGGCACATTGTTTTTGCCAAAGGGTATGACTATACATTTTTTGGCATTTAGCTTTAAACCATGGCACTGGCACCAGTTATCTGTCTCTGTGAGACCTTTTTGAAGGATGTTTGTGTCAGCTGGAGAGTCGATTATGGCACCTAGTTTGCAGTCGTCTGCGAACTTGGTGAGCCATAGTCCTCCCACGTTTGCCTGTACCTTGGAAAAGTATATACCGAACAAGAGTGGTCCCAGGACAGAACCCTGTGGGATGCCACTTGTGACCGGTTTCGAGTCTGACATGGCTCCAGCAACTCTTACTCTGTGGGTTCTGTCTTTGAGCCAGTTTGTGACCTATCTTATGACATAGGGGTTTATATTTAAGCTGGATAGCTTATCTATGATGCCCGAGTGGGGTATTGCGTCAAATGCCTTTGCAAGGTCCAGATAGGCTGTGTGGACTACATTCCCTTCATCTATGGCTTTGGTGACTGTTTCGAAGAAGTCAACCAGTTTTAGCGATCATGCTACATACGTATAATATTGTTATCTTATAGTAGTTATGATGGTAAATGAACAGTTAACATAGTATTTCTAATCATATATATTTCTAAGGCATATCACTAGTGATTTCCACATCCGGATGATTTTCTGAGAGTACGCTACAGTATATGCTACAATATATTAGAGTGGAAAATAGACAAGTTCCTGTTTTTACTCTGGCATTACCTACCAAGTTATTATATGCAGTTTTAGTGATCGTGCTTCATGTAAATAATATTGTTATTTCCAAATAGTCACGATGGTAAATGAGCAGCCAGTATTGTATTTTTAAGGCATATGCCTACCATTAGTTATTCCTATATTCAGTTGTCGCCGAGTATTGACTCAGCAAGACCGAATTACAGAATCCCCAGCTGTTGAAGATCTGTAGCGGTTTTAGAAATTTAATTGCATGTTTTAAATGATATAATTTTTATGTCCATGAAACTGGCTTTGACATTGCTTTTAATTTTAACTGAAAATATGCCTTTTTATGCTTTTCCGATGTAGTGAATGCAGCATATAGTTCTCAATGTATTAACCACGTGGCACGTTTTAATCTCTAAGTAAGTTTTGAATGCTGGCAGTGGTGTGACGTGTTTCTTGGTTCTGAAGAAGTTGGTTAGCTTTAACTGACGAAAAGCTAGACGTTTTAAAGCTTAAATAAAGTGTGGAAAATTATTTTCTGGTGGATTTGTGTCTTCATTTGATTTTGTATTAATTGGAGAACAACCGGACAGTTTCTATTTTAACTGGTCTTGGATGGTTTTTCATTTCTCTGGTTTGTCGTGAACAATTCAATGATACTTGAAAAGACCTGACAGTGCCCCTGGTTCTCACACAGACCTGTATGCACAAAAAACACAAAACAAGACAAAACAAAAAGGAAAAAAGAAATGGTCAGTGTATATGCCTAAATGAAGAAAACGAACAATCTTGACAACCTGAGGAGAACTTGTAACTTGTGGCAACAGGAAAATGTTAATTTGGAAAGCAGCTGGACCTGATCAATGACAGCTTATGCATGTGGTGGAGATTTCTACTCCTTGCATTTTTATATATGTATATGTATATATATATATATATATATATATATATATATATATATATATATATATATATATATATATATATATATATATATATATATATATATATATATATATATATATATATATATATATATATATGTATATATATGTATATATGTATATATATGTATATATGTATATATATATATATATATATATATATATATATATATATATATATATGTATGTATATATATATATATATATATATATATATATATATGGTTCTACCTGACTTCGTCGACAGCGCGGAAGACCGACAGCGAATTCGAGCTCCAGAAGACCAAACGAAGAAGACCGACGCATCGCGAGTGGCAGAACATCGACAATGCAGAAGACCGACACGACGGATGACAACACCAACGCCGAGGATGCCGACATGGGGAAAGGCTGTGTGAGTATGCGGTACGGACGTTAGGGTGCAGGCAGGTAAGTGTGGAGATTGACGGTCTGTGGGGATAGGGGTGGGTTAAGTGAGTTAGGGTTAGGGAGCGATAGGGGTGGGTTAAGTGAGTTAGGGTTAGGGAGCGATAGGGGTGGGTTAAGTGAGTTAGGTTAGGGAGCGATAGGGGTTAAGTGAGTTAGGGTTAGGGAGCGATAGGGCGGGTTAAGTGAGTTAGGGTTAGGGAGCCGGTAAGTGCGATAGTGACGGACCTTAGGGTTAGGGTAAGGTTTAGTGTGGGCTTGTAAGGATTTTGGTGTGCTTGTGTTGTGTGTGTGCTTTGTGCCATGTGGATGTGTTTGTTTTAATAATTGTTATTGTGGTGTGTGCAGTGTATTGGGTTTCGTGTTTGTGTACCGTCGGTTATTTCGTTGTCGGTTATGTGTGGTTTCGTGTTTATGGACTGTCGAATATGTGGTGTCGGTGATGTGGTTGTCGGTGTTGTGTGGTTTCGGCTATGTCAGGTAGAACCATATATATATATATATATGTATATATGTATATATATATTTATATTTATATATATATATATATATATATATATATATATATATATATATATATATATATATATGCAGTACGTATACATATACATATATATGTATGCATGCACATGAGAAGAAAAAAAAAACAGCACGAGCAAAGAAGACAAATGGATCATGACAAGAACTATAAAGCAAAAGATACTACAGCTTCTGTGACTAATACTAAAAATGTATGGCTAACATAAAAGACAAGAATCCCAAATGCAATAGCTAACAGAGAGACAGCTGCTTAACTACCGAGAATATGCTTTCATGAGCATACTCTAAGGAAGAAGAAGCACAAGTCCCTCCTTTGCATAGGTAAATGAATATGTCAAATCTACGGGTTCACTGCTGCTGGGGCATTGTGGTATGCTGCTCATCATAGGAGTCACAACACTACCTAGAATTAACTATCAAACTTTGGAACTGCATAAACACCAAGAAAGTGTGAACTTTATGCACATTAAACTACACACACAATACAGAGGGCAAACCCAAGATTGTCAACCAGCTTCAAAGCAGAAACCCATCGTTAAAACTAAACTGCATCCTAATCATTAATTTTTTTCATTATATAAAAATGTACAACAAAAAACACTCTGGGTACAAATCAGTAAAACAATAACCTGTGTGCATGTTGCTAAAGAATTAATATAACCCAAAATAGCTGACATATACTGCTGATCAACACTCACCTACGGGACACATTAAAACTACAAATATATAACATCAAAAAAAGCCTAGACCCAATTCTATAATCAATTATAGTGACAGTGGTTAAATCCAAACAACTTGCTTGTCCCAGACATTGCCCCAAACCCAAAGTCAGCCTTCATGACTTCAGGATTAAGTCACAATGAAATGCCCAAGTCAGTGACATCTAACAAAAACTCACAAGCCACACCACATAGATCTCACCCATGCCGGGCAAATTCCAACAGAAAATAGAAACAAAACAAAAGGAAGTCAAGAATGGTTTCACGAGGCCATCAAAGTGTTATAAACAAATTAGCATACAAATAATGAAAAGGAAACAAGCGCTGTTCCTTTCTGACTTCAGAATTTGCTGAGCATAGTAAATGCAAAGCCAAAATTATAAACTGGTAAATAAAGCTCTGGAAAACTGCAGCAGAGTATCTGCCTACTTTAACAAAGACACTGACCAGTAATAAAAATAAAATTAAAACCCTTTCTAATGTAACCAGTTAGATGATCAAAATTACAAAATTGTTAATAAGCCCCTGGACACAGGACTGTACCTGGAGCCCCTGCACAAAAGGCCTTAGCCTTACCGCACAGCCAAATAATCAATAATTTTTTCAGTTAACCACGTAAACTATACCCATTCGATCTCTAGTGGATGGCTCCATGTTAAGGCCAAACTTAATAAAAACCACCAAGAGTAAAAGAATCTGCCCTTGCTGATTGAAAGAGCTGGCCACTGAAGTGAGGTTGCTCGAAATATGTGGTATTTAACTCCATAAAACTCAACCCCTGTGAGGCTTCTCTCACAGACAATCCTGCTTACAGGTAAGCAGCATATATTTTCATAGTGCATGGAGTGCTAAGATTATGCTCCAATATCAGGAAAAAGATAAATGTTTTAATAGCTTCCACAGCATGTGTCCCAATAATAACAGTGTTTTAAGGGTACTCAATTGTTAACTACCCCCCTAACTGATGTTAGGTTCAGGTCTCATGCCAGAGTCTAATTGTGGACAGTGATGGCAGCTGAAGAGCATCAGAAGAAGGTGAAACAGCTTCATTTCTGCCTGCTGTCCCTGACTATCAACAGTCTTAAGAGTTTTTCACATTGTTTTGTTCTCTCCCTAGCAAACTATCCATTTTCTGGTAAATTACTAGTGATTACAGTCAATTAATAATGCAAGAGATTAGAGTTTCAGACTTCTTACTCTTCAAAAGATGCATATTGATACAAAAACTGTTGTTCCTTAAATTCTGAAGTAAATAAGAATAAGGTTTAAAACTGTCCATGATTTTGAGCTTTGTCCCCACATTATTTTTGGATTAGTCCATAATTTTAAAACAAATATTAGAGGTGCTCTGCTGTTTGTTTGACAGCTATAGGTGCTTTGCTGGCTTACAAAGCTGATAAAACACTTTGCATTCCTAAACTATTTTTTTCTTGTAACTTGCTGTACATGGAACAGATAAGCTTCCTGTATTGCTAAGAATTATGATCAGTCAGCCATCTTAACTTTTTATCATGTATTTCTGACATGGATGCCTAGATTCACCTGTCAAGCTCATTCTTGAGGTGGATTGATTAGCAGCCATGTCTTGAAAGCATAAAACACACACACACACACACACACACACACACACACACACACACACACACACACACACACACACACACACACACACACACACACACACACACACACACACACACACACACACACACACACACACACACACACGTGGGTCTACATCATATCAGCAAACACTAAAAATAGCAAACGCTGAAGTCTGAAAGCTGAAAACAGCGAAGGAACGGATCAGCAAATGATTCAAAAAAAAAAAAACTATACAGTAAATTAAGTGGGGGGCTTTACCCCCCACAACCCCCCAACTTAAATATACCAACTCCGAGACTGCACCACAGTAGAGATAACAGCAAAGCCCAGAGATTGGCCAAGCAAATTTTTTCCCTGGGAAAATACTCGCTGATCCATTCCTTCTCTGTTTTTAGCTTTCAGACTTTGAAGTTCGATATATCAGCATTCACTGTTTTTAGTGTTCGCTGATGTGATATAGACCCCCCCCCCCCCACACACACACACACACACACACACACAAAGACAAAACACTGGTCACTTAAAATTCTAGAGGAGTACGTTAGTGCACAGAAAAGGCTCTCAAAAATAAAGATCAGCTATTTGAGATGATAAATCCACAGGCATAACAAATGTAATGACCCTACATAAAGCACCATTTTCAGTATTCTTAATTAATATTGTTAGTACACACTGCAGTACAACTGTACAAATAGAAACACCAGAAAGCTGTTGTGTAACAGTGGATACCACCTTTCCTTTATAATATCAGTTGGATCTACAGTTAGATCTAAAACACTTGAAACAGAGCCTATTACTAGTAGATGCAGATGTCTGTGCAGCCACAGAAGCCTGGTTTAAGGCCTCAGAGAGTATTCCAGCCCTACAATGTTACAATGCCTTCCACACCTTTAAACTGCAAAATGAACATGTGAAAACCAAAGGAGGTGGTGTTTCAGTCTATATTAAAAATAAATTCACTTCCTGTCTAGTTAGACTGGCCAACTCCATGGAGTTACTCCAGGTCCAGGTTATGGTGGGTAAGACCCGCATTCAAGTCCTAGCCAGTTCCAAACTGAAGATAATCCAAATTTTACCAAACACACTGGTTATGGGAGATTTCAATTATCCCACCATCAACTGGGAAACCTACTCTAGTCCAAACTTGCTAGCACAAAAGTTCCTTGAATTTGTTAATTCAAATACCCTGGACCATATTGTCCACACCCTGAAAAGAGGAATACACATTCTAGATCTGGTCCTCATCAACATGTCAAACAGGTGCAGTGGTGCAACTGTTGGACTCTCATTAGTTAAAACTGACTACAAATCAGTCAGCTTCAAACTGACACTAACACCAGAACTTACATAGGGTGAAATCAGACTAAAAACTTCACCAAGGCAAACTATACCCTCCTAGGTGAAGGTATAAATGTATTCCAAGCCCCACCCCAAGCTGGAAGATGCAACTACACCAAGGCTTACACTAATGCCCTTTACAATCCCTTGCATAAGTGTATAAACTTGGGTGTACCAGATAGAATCAAAATCAGAGCCCCAAGTAAAATCAAGCTGCCATGGTGGCTTCCAGCATCAACAAACTCTATAATAAAATCAAAAAGTTGCTGTCCAAGAAAACAAAGACAAGGACCCAACAATGGAAAAGCACCCTCCTCAGCCTTAACAAACAAATAAGACAACTTGCAAATCCTCCAAGAGGTCCTTTGAAAGAAACCTAGCAAGTACTGCCAGGGATAATCATAAGGCCTTTTATAGCTACATAGGTTCCAAGCATGTGCAGAGCCGGTCATCAATGGTATCACACAGACTGACCCCACAGAGATAGCAAACCTGCTAGTGGATAGATGTGGTGAACATTTCACTCCCTTATCCCCTCCTAACTTGCAACAAACCCTCCCCTAAACCCCCTTCCACCTTACATATCTGAAGAACAGGTCATCAAAGCTCTGTCCAAGCCAAAGAACACGGCTGCTATGGGACCAGATGACATCCCAGGCTGTCTTCTAAACAGGCTGAAACATGAACTAGCATCACCACTAAGTACCCTTGCCTAACCACAAGCTTTGTTCCTGTAGAATGGAAAACAGCTACAGTTATTCCCCTCCACAAAGGCAGCCTAGCAGCATACCTGGGGAATTACAGACCCATACACCTAATCATCCTCATCTGTAAGGTTATGGAACATATTATAATGGCCCTCATAAATAAAAACATAGGCAACCTCCAAACCATGGATCCTACCCAATTTGGCTTTGTGAAGGACAGATCCTGCCTGTTAAATTTGGTGGATTTCTTTGAAAGTGTGACCAGGGCCATTAATGAGGGCAAATCTGTGCACACAGCATACCTCAACTTGCCAAGGGGTTTCAACACAATCCCACATTCAGGCATTACCAACAAACTTAGCAAACTGAATGTAAACCCCTTCATTGTAAAATGGGTTGCGAGACATACATTATCAAAGTGGGTGACTCCACATCAAACAGCAGACTTGTTACCAGTAGGGTACCACAGGGGTCAGTGATGGCCCCCCTACAGTTTGGTATATAATTCTCAGAAGTTCAGGTCAAAACTAAAGGGTTGCAGCTGACCATGTTTGTAGATGACTGCAAACTAGGTGCAATCATTGAATCCCCAAATGATGTCAGTATACTCCAGGAGGTTCTCACACAGACCGATGACTGCTGTATTATCATTGTCTGGAACTGAATGCAAATAAATGCATCATCATTCCCTTTGGCACAAACAATGTCCTTTCACACTATTAAATCCACAACAATACCCTAAGTACCCATGAAGTGGTAAAGGACCTGAGACCACTTGTCGACCACAACCTTAACTTTGACAACCATGTGTCTACCGTTGTAAGGAAAGCTTTCCATGTAGCTCATTTGATTAGTAAAAGCATCACCTCAAAATCAAAGAAGTTATAACCCCCATATACTAGTCTAGTCCAGATACAGCTTTGCTGTTTCCAGGACTGTATGTAAGCTTCTGAGCCCCCCCCAAACTTTTCTGTGTTGAAGGGAAGCCTTCTAGCTTATTAGTGGGAGTGGTAAGCACTAGGTAGCCTATCTACCACAAGAGAAGTATTTTCTGGCCCAGAAATTGTAGTTTATTGGCTGATTGGACAGTTTTTCCATATCTTTCAACTTTCTGGTTTAAAACAGCAGAAAACAGCAACAATACACTGAAGCACGACTTGTGTCACCATTCAGTAAAATACAATCACATTTATTTTCAAGTAGGTAAGCACTTTCACCACAAAATGTGGCTTCATCAGACGATTTTGTGGTGAAAGTGCTTACCTACTTGAAAATAAATGGTATTTTTATTTTACTGAATGTTGATACAAGTCATGCTTCAGTTTACCGTTGTTGTTTTCTGCTGTTTTGCCTACATTTTATAACGAGGAATGTTTGTCTACTGGGGAACATTCTTTCTTGGATTTCTGGTATAAAAGCCCATGTTTGGACTTGTTTGCCACCTTTCCTGTAACTAGTCTAGTCCAGATACAGATTTGCTGTATCCAGGACTGTTTGTAAGCTTCTGAGTGGTGCCAAAGTCTACTCTTCAATTTTTCCCTTAGATCTGTTAGTTCTCTCCTCTCCTGCACTTTTATTAGTCTAGCTAGCACTTAAACAGACTTCTTGTAGCAATTATTGTAGCACACAAAAGTGCCACCAGCACTAAATGTTCTAAAAGGAAACAGTTCCAGGACTTATTATTAATGGCCACCCCTCCAGGCATGTCTAAAGATCAGTTCTCTGTGTTTTCTCCTATTAACCTGGTGAACTTGGGCATCCTGAGGCAATGTAGCAACTGCCTCATGTACACCGACAACCCTCTCCTCTTACCTCCCAATACTCAGACTTGTGAGAGATGCACTTATATATCCAAACTGGAAGCTATGCACTCTCCAGCCAAGAGCAGAATAGCTGGTCAAGAGGAGAAGATCAACACTTGCACCACACCACATGGAACACATCACCCTCCAGAACACACACCAGCTCTGTCTTCACATAAAAACACAAACCACACACCCACCTTTGCAGAGGCTCTCAGTAATAATCTACCCAAATAGCAGATGTCTCCAAGGTAAAAATGCAGTTGACCACCACAACACAACACTAATCACGAGACACATAACTTTCCTTAACAGTCTGCCACTCAACCAAAGTCCTAAGGCAAAACAGCATGTCCAACACACTAGTCATAGGTGACTCGATAGTGAGGCACACTGATGTCCCACTCACTAGGTTGAATGGTTGAATAAGGAGAAAGTAACAGTCATCTGTCTGTCAGGTGCCAGGATCCACCACATAACACATGTACTCAGGTCCCTCAATAACAGGTGCAAATATGACTTTGTCATTGCACTAACAGGTGCAAATATGACTTTGTCATTGCACATGCGGGTATGAATGACCTGAGATGTACCTCCCTGGACTACATGAAAAGAGACACGGAGGAGCTCTCAGATTATGCAGCCCAGGCGGGTATGACCCTAGCCCTGAGCAGCATCCTACCATCACCCAGACTGATACCACAGTACAAGCAGAAAATGATTGATTTCAACAAATGGCTAAGTTTCTGGTGTTATTTAAGGGGATCCAGTATCTGTCTGCCTGGGATGACATGATTGACAGACCTTGATAGTTTGCCAGAGATGGCCTGCATCTGTCAACCCTGGGCTTCCAGATACTGGCCAAGGCTCTTGTTACCCCTATAGTGCCTTTTTAGGTGGTGTTCCAAAGACCAAATTACCACTGTAACAGCTACAAACAAATGCAATCTGAGGACCATGCTGCTCAATGCTAGAAGTCTAAATCTCAAAATGCACTCACTCGAAGCACTCCTTAAAATGGAGAACATCGACATTTGTGCTGTAAGAGAGACCTGGTTCAAGGCAGCAGAAAGCACCCCTGCACTACCAGGCTATAACTCATTCCACACCTTTCAGACCCAGAACTTGGACTGAAGCTCCAAAGGCAGTGGTGTTTCCATATTCATAAAGGATGCGCACACCTCCAGACTGGTGGCCCAACATGGCACATCAGAGATACTTCAGGTGCCACTAACATTGGGTAAGACAGCGATTCAGGTCATAGCCTGCTATAGGTCCCCAACCATGTCCCAAGACTCACACTCCACATTCCTAAGCACCCTGGAGAATATTAGGGTTCAACCTAACACTCTCATACAGGATGAGTTCAACTACCCCTCCATTAACTGGGAAAACTACTCATGTACCAATACATTTGCCCAACGTTTCCTGGAATTCATTAATTCCAATGCCCTGGACCAGCTCATTCTTACCCCCACTAGAGGAAGCAACATCCTTGACCTGATCATTACTAACATGGATGACCATTGCTCTACATCAATAGTCAGCTCCTCCCTGGTTAGATCTGACCACAAACTAATCACCTTGGAAATCCACATCTCCTGCCCCCCCCCCTGCAAAGGTAACCACCATGAAAAACTTCTCCAAAGCTAACTTTGGGCTGCTAAAAACAGAGATGGCTAACTTCATGGCATCCATGCAAATGGAGTATTGTTGCATGACCACTGAATCTTGCATCAGTGTACTATATGAACACGTACACAAATGCATGGATCTTGCCATACCCAATAGAACCAAGATGCTCTTCTCCAAAAGAAGGAAGCCAATCTGGTTGTCTCCTGCCATAAACAAACTCTACAACAGAAGGAAGAAACTGATGTGAAATAAGATGAAGTCCCAAGACTGGAAAAACTCCCTTCTCAGCCTCAACAAAAAGATGAGATCCCTCATCAAATCCTCTAAAGCTAGTTATGAAAACAGAATTACAGCAGATAGTAAAGACAACTACAAGGCCTTCTATAGTTATGTAAAGAATCTCCATGGAAAAACCCAGATCTCTGAGCTGCTGCACAATGGTACCTCTTATACCGAGCCAACAGATATTGCCAATATACTGGCCAACAAATTCTGTGCCAACTTTACCCCTCCACCCCAAGGACCAATCACAATACCAGTAGATTGCTATGCACCTAGTATTACTGCTGCACAGGTTGAAACAAGGCCATGAATGCAGCTTCTGTGAGACCTGACAATATCCCTGGCTGTGTTCTGCATGAACTACAGAGTGAACTGGCACCTCATCTGTGTGCCTGTTCAATCACAGCCTCACCTCAAGCTTTGTCCCTGCAGCACACAGCTACAGTCATCCCTCTCCACAAAGGAGGAGTGACTACAGACCCTGAGAACTATCGCCCCATTAGCCTGACAAGTCTGATATGCAAAGCTATGGAAAGCATCATCATGGACCTAATAAAGAGAGATATAGGGAATCTCCAAACTCTGATCCCACACAGTTTGGATTTGTGAAGGGTAGATCAGGCCTGCTCAACTTGGTTGACTTCTTTGAGTCAGTCACCAGAGCTGTGGATGAAGGCAAGGTGGTTTGGTTCATACAGCCTACCTTGATCTGGCCAAGGTCTTTGATACCATTCCCCACTCAGGAATCACAGAAAAACTCACTAAGCTAGGCATCAACCCCTATATCACCAGGTGGGTTGCAAACTGGCTCCCAGATAGAACCCAATGTGTAAAAGTAGCTGACTCCAAGTCAGACTGCTGACCAGTCACGAGTGGAGTCCCACAGGGTTTGGTCTTGGGTCCTTTCCTGTTTGATATCTACTTCTCTGAAGTCCAGGTCAACACAAAGGGACTATGGCTGACAAAATTCACAGACAATTGCAAGTTGGGAACTATTATTAATTCCCAAAGTGATGTTGACATCCTACACAAAGGTCTCACTGAGACCAATAACTGGTGTCAGATCCGTCTCACTGAGACCAATAACTGGTGTCAGAACCATGGCCTTAAGTTCAATATCAAAAATGTGTCATCATCCTCTTTAGGAAACACCCAGTTCCCATGAATTACCACATCGATGGTAGTCCATTGAACACAGAAGGTGTTATGAGAGATCTGGGAACACAGGTTGACAGCAACCTCTCTTTTGACCACCACATTGCCAGTGTGGTCAGAAGGTCCTTCTATGTGGCACATCTCATTACTAAGGGTTTTGCATCCAGGAAGAAAGAGGTCATTGTCTCCTTCTACTCTTCCCTCATTAGGCCAGTCATTGAGTACAATGCCCCATTTGGCATGTACTTCACTAGACACCTGCAACAACTGGAGAGGCCACACAAGTACCTCACAAAGTGGATCCTAGGCCTTAAACATTTGTCCTATATGGACAAACTCAAAAAAACTCCAACCAGTCTCTGTCTCATATCGCCTACTTAGATGTGATCTTTGCTTGACTTACAAAGCCATGTTTGATCCAGCTCTGTCAGAAATGCTACAGCTAAAGAAATCCCAATCCCTCCACACCACATGCTACAGAGACCTCAACCTCATTACCACATCAACAGAATGTGCTGGAGAGACAGGTTCATAACCCAGAGACTGATCATGCTATGGAATAGACTTCCCGTATATGTCAAACAGAGCACCTCACTTGCCCTCTTCAAGAGAAATCTTGATGAGTGGATAGGAAATAGAAAATTCACCCTGGGAATCACTCCAGTGATTCTACTTGACAGAGGCACTGGGAAGTAAAGTTGGGTGGCATTATGCCAGGGTAATCCTATGGGCTAGGCTTGTAAAGGCTCCAGGGCCATTAGCCTAGAACACACATATGAACCTATGAATCTATGAACTTATCTGGCCTGTAATTGAGTATAACACCCCAATCAGTATGTACCATACTAAGCACCTGCAGCAATTAGACAGATCTCAGAGGATTCTAACAAAGAAGATCAAGGGCCTCAAGCATGTGCCTTATACAGACTGACTAATGTCCCTGTCACTATACTCCATATTGTATAGACTTCTTAGGGGAGACTTATGCCTGGCCTACAGAGCAACCCAAGATCCAAACTTAATAAACTTACTGCATATCTGTAAATCAGATGAGTCTAGACCTACCCATTTGAGGGACTTAAATATGGCCTGTGACTTAAATAGGACATGCTGGAGGGACATAGTTATCTCCTAGTGAATGACACATCTTTGGAACAGGCTACCAACTCGTGTGAAACAGAGCACCTCTATGACACTGTTCAAGAGGATCCTGGACAAGTTGATGGGGCACCTTTAATTTTTACTGGAGATGGTGCCCACAACCCTCCTGAACATGGGCAGCCATCACTAAATTCAATATTGCGTATTGACTAGTACTTCTATGGTACTACATTGCGTTGAAATGGTTAGGCTTAAAATGACCTTTAGACTGATAGCTTGGTAATCTCCTAAGATCATATGATGGTTATTAAGATGATCACTAGTATCCTTCATATGTTCTGTATAATACACAGCACATAGTAGGAAGCCATTTTGGAATGAAAGACAAAATGTAAGATACAAGTAGAATTTTTTCTGATTTACAGATATAAGAAACAATATCAGAACATTGTAAAATTCTCATTTTAAAACACTCTATAATACTTCAACATACCTTCTTGTTCACATTTCTCTTTTACACTCATTTCCACATTCATAATATCCAGTTTCTACAATAATTATGTTACACAAAAACTAAAACTTCCAGCAAATATGACATACATTTACATTTCATCTCAATAATAAAAATAACTTATGGTAATCTCTTTTAAATAAATGGATTTATGCATTTATGTATTATATACTTACAATTATTTGACTGTATTAATTCCACTAGGCCAGCAGACATTTTACAGACAAAGCAGGAGGTGGTATTCATATAAACAAGGAAAAATGTTGCCAAGATACCTGGGAAATTTTCCTGTTTTGAGGATGTGGGTGGAAACAAGGAGTGAGACAGATGATGAGGAGCATGAGGAGTGATGCAAGTTGCATCAGAGTAAAGAAAAATCTGGAAAATGATGCTGGAGGAACAGTTAAGAATGTAGAAGAGTCAACAAACTTCACTATTGTTGAGGTAGTTGCTTAGGAGAGGAGAGAAGAGAAGAACCTTTGCTTACATTACTTGTAGAAAGACACTTGGAAGACATTGTTTTATGTTGTTTGGAGAGTGAAGATGAATTAGAGGACAACCTTACCATCCAGCAGTTACAGGCTATTGATCTAGTCCGGGAACATGAAGGAGGGAGAGCCAGAGGTTTGGAAAATACTCTACAATGGGAAGCTGAACTGCAAAAATCAGTGACTCACAGTCACAGGAAGTAGGGCTGGTACTGCCTTTAAAGAGAAAATATACAGTGGTGGCAACTGTGGTAGAGAGGAGAATAGAGCAGAGTGTTAAACAGAGAAAAAAATCTCCAGGAAAGATTTATTTTGAGACGTGAACAAATGGACAAAACTGTGTATGTGGGTAACTCAAAGAAGGTGGAGTATCCCTGGAATTAATATCTATTTCAGGGAGTTACACCAGTGTAAAAAAGGGATTAACAGTCTGTTTTAGGTCTGATGACCTTGGACAAGAGGACAGTAAGGACTACTTTCTATCTATATAGCAGTATTTGTGATCTATAGACAAGTTATACATGAAAGGAAAAATTAGACTGGGGATGGGAAATATGGGTAAAAATGCAAGAAAAGGAAAATATTGTAAAGCATATTACATTTGTAATTATGCTTAATGGGACCATAGGAACTGCTAGATATTCAGGACAGCTTAAAATATGTTTGTGTGTGTATGCGTGTGTTTTTGATAAAGATCACTTGATTAATGATAGTATAAAAGTCATTATAATGTGTGTAGAAAGGTAGGCCATACAGATAAAAACTGTCAGCAATACTGCATGTATTGCAAATATAATGACTATTGGTGGCATGACTGCTGTAAAGAGGATAAAAATGTTGAAAATGTAAAATATGGAACAAACTGTGCAAAATGAGCCAAACCAAAAAGGAACTGTAGACACTCCACCAAAGGCTGCCTGCTCACAAAAAATTCCAAGGAAAGAAGAAAAAAGTAGGTACCAGCTGCCACACTGAACAGCTTCAAAACATTTATTTAAAACATAATTAAAAACAATAAGAATAAGCACTTTCAGGACAATCCCTTCTTCAGATATAAAACTCAAATGAAACTGCAGTTTTTATAAAACTCTTCAGCTAGCATTCAGTACCACACCCTCTTTTTCCTTAGTGCAGGTCTTAAAGGTATAACCCCATTTAAACCTGGGGTTTTGTATGCTGCTAGCTCAATTATCCATTTAGTCTCATTCAGCTCTATTTTGTTAATCAAATTGCCTCCCCTTTTGTTTTATCCACACATTGTATATTAAACTTATGATTTTCATACTTGGAAATGTGCTGGAAAAGCGCATTATGTTCATGTTTTTTTTTTCTCAAATGTTTTTTAGTTTTCAAATACATTTGAATGAATGGCATAGTATTTATATATAACATCTTAAAAAACTATGTACACTATTTACATTAGCCTGACACTGTAACAGATCTTAACGTATACAGTTACTTTACAATTATGTCCAATCCATTATCAGAGTGCCTGATCAATTATTGTATTGTGTCAATCAGTGGTAAGACTTTCACCCAAGATGGTTTTGGATAAATTCTTAGTTCTTTAATTTTAATTTTCAGTAATGCTGTGGTCTTCGGTAGGCTGTAGAAGTCTTCCAAAGTTGGTATTGTGTTTGTATTCCATCTTCTTGTTTTACACTTCCTTGAAATTGCAAGTATAGTCCATACTAGATACATGTTTGACCTTTTCAAATGAGGACCTTCGTTCACATTTAATAATACAAGAGCTTTAGTTGAATAAAATGATTCATTAAATAAAGCTTGTAGAAAGTTATTAATGCCATTCCAAAATGGCTTAATTTTAACACAAGCAAAGAAAATGTGGTTCCAATCTGCATTGTGTACTTGCTCACATCTCCAACATATTCCTTTTATGGAAGAACTAATTTTACTGTTTCTGTCTGGGGTTAAGAATGCTCTGTGCAAGCATTTCCAATTAAAAACTTTCCAGTATTGTGTAAAGGATGTATATTTTATCGATAATAAGATATTTGTTTTGAAATCTTCAGTTAACTGTATTGAGTGCCCTTTTGTTGTATATTTCCAATATGAGGTTTTGGGTGTATCAATATTTGGTAAAATTTTGAAATACTGTTTCCCATGTCAAAGCCATTTCATATATGCATTTCGTAAATTTAGGTATTTCTTTAAATGCAAAATTGTTAATTATTCTACTTAAATCTTGTGAATATGACAGAATATTCTGCAAAATTAGCCAGAACTGTTGTGGAATTTTGTATGTTGTTTTTATTAATTGGATATCTAAAACTTTTAGTTCTTTGCTACATTGCAGCCAACAAACAAGTCCTTTCTGTTCCCAGGAATTAATAATTTCTCTATCTAGTTTTATGTGGAAAGTTCTTTGTGACCATAAATGGTGTTAAAAGATCAAACCAGATTTTTTAAATCTATATTTAGGTTCATAGGTTCATAGGTTCATACTAGGCTAGGGCATTTATAAGCCTAGCAAGAGTGTGTTTGGCTTTCGCCACCCATTTTAAATAAATTTTGCTATGCCCTTTTTCGAGGTTAGTATACTGTGCCTCTGTCTAACAGTGACACAGAAGTGATACCCGGGGTAAACCTACGATCTCCCATCCACTCATCAAGATTACTCTTGAAGAGAGTCAATGAGGGACTCTGCCTAACTTGGACTGGGATTTTATTCCAGAGTGAAGGGAGCCTCTGGGGTTATGAATCTGTCCCTCCAGCATGTCTTATTTATTTCAGTGCTGAGGTTCAAGTCTCTCGAGTGCATAGCTCGATGGGATTTGGATTTTCTGAGGTGCAGCATGTCCATTAATTCCGGGTTGGACATGGCTTTATACGTCAGGCACAGATCGCCTCTGAGCAGGCGGTATGCCACTGAGTAGAGCTGGAGTTTCTTTAACCGGGCAGCATATGGCATCTGTTTGAGCCCTTTGATCCTCTTGGTGAGGTACTTTTGGGGTCTTTCCAGTTGCTGCAGGTGTCTGGTAAGGTACATTCCAAAAGGGGCATTGAACTCAATTATGGACCTGATGAGGGATGAGTAAAGAGGCACGATGACCTCCCCTTATCTAGATGTGAATCCTTCATGATTAGGTGGGCTATATAAAATGTTTTTCTAACCACTTTGGCCACGTGGTTGTCAAATGAGAGATTGCTATCAACATGGGTCCCCAGGTCCCTAATTACTTCTTCTGTACTTAATGGATTACCACCTATGTGGTAATTTGTGGGCACTTTGTTTTTGCCAAAGGGGATGACTATACACTTTTTGGCGTTTAGCTTGAGGCCATGGCTCTGGCACCAGTTGACTGTTTCCATGAGGTCTTTTTGGAGGATGCTTGTGTCGGCTGGAGAGTCGATTACGGCACCCAGTTTACAGTCATCTGTGAACTTGGTCAGCCACAGTCCTTCCATGTTGGCCTGTACCTCTGAGAAATATATACCAAACAAGAGAGATCCCAGGACTGAGCCTTGTGGGACGCCACTTGTAACTGGTTTGGAGTCTGACATGGCTCCAGCAATTCTAACCATGTGGATTCTGTCCTTGAGCCAGTTTGCAACCCATCTAGTGACATAGGGTTTTATATTTAAGCTGGTGAGCTTATCTATAATGCCCAAGTAGGGTATTGTATCGAAGGCTTTTACGAGGTCCAGCTAGGCTGTGTGGACCACCTTCCCCTCGTCAATGGCCTTGGTGACTGTTTCAAAGAAATCAACCAGGTTTAAGAGGCAGGATCTGCCCTTAACAAAGCCGAAATGGGTAGGATCCAGTGTCTGTAGGTCCCCAATATCTTTATTTATGAGGTCCATGATGATCCTTTCCATAGCTTTGCAGACCAAGCTAGTCAGGCTTATGGGGCGATAGTTTCCAGGATCCGTTGAGGCATCACCTTTGTGGAGAGGGACCACTGTTGCTGTACGCCACTCTTTGGGTACATATCCTGTAGTAAGGCTGAGATTGAACAGTAGTTTTATGCTTGGGTTTAGCTCTTCTTGGAGTTCATGTAGGATGCAACCCAGGACACTGTCTGGTCCCATTGATGCTGTGTTTTTTGCTTTGGAGAGGGCGGCTCTTACCTGAGCATCTGAGATGTCAGGGAGGCAGCACTCTGCTGGGATAGATATTTGCCCTTTTGGAGGGGGGGGGAGAAGATTGCGCTGAACCTGTCAGCTAGGATGTTGGCAATGCCTGTGGGTTCGGTGTATTTTTTGTCATTTTGGACTAATTCTGAGCATATCTGGGAATTCCCACCCAGGTTCCTAACATAACTAAAGAAAGCCGTGTGATTATCCTTAGTGTCCTGTGCAATTTTTCTCTCAAAGCTGGCCTTAGACGATTTTATGAGTGCCTGTAGTTTTTTGCTAATACTGATCAGAGATGCCTTCCCTTTTTGGGATTTTGCTCTATCATGTAGTAGCTTCCTCCTTCTATTGTATAGTTTGTTTATGGCTGGGGTCCACCAGACAGGACATCTGCCTTTGGAGGATTGGGTCTTGGTTTTATTTGGGATTGCATGATCCATGCATTCCTGAAGGTGTTCATAGAATGCGTTTATAAAGGATTCTGTGGTCTGGGCCATATTTTCCACAGGCCCGGGGGCTTTGAGGGATTCCACCTCAGTTTTGAGGAGTGTGAAATTTGCTTTAGAGAAGTTTTTCACTATGGTTTTCAGGGCAGGGGGTGGAGTCGGGATGTGAATATCCAGTGAGATTAGTTTATGGTCTGATCTTACCAGTGAGGGATACACTTCTGGTCTGGAGCATAGAGTCGCCATGTTGGTGATGATCAGGTCCAGTATGTTTTCCCCTCTTGTGGGAGTGGTAACAAGTTGTTCCATAGCATTTGAGTTTATAAATTCTAGGAACCTTTGGGCTAGGGTGTTGGAGCTAGAGTAATGCTCCCAGTCTATGTTTGGGTAGTTGAAGTCACCCAATATAATGGTGTTTGGAGAGACCTTCATATTTTCCAATGTTCTCAGGAAGGCCGAGTGGGGTTCCTGGGTTTGGGAGGGTGGTCTGTAGCAGGCTATAAACTGGAAGGCAGTTTTACCCACTGTTAGTTGCACATGGATAGTCTCTGATGCTTGCTGCGCCACCAACCTGGAGGTGTAGGTATCTTTGACGAATATTGATACTCCCCCTCCTTTTGTGGTTCGGTCCAAGTTTTGGGGCAGAAAAGCATGGTATGAGGTATAACCTGATAGTGCTGGGGTGCTCTCAGGAGCCTTGAACCAGGTTTCTGTTACTGCACAGATATCGATGTTCTCCATGCTAAGGAGAGTATCGAGTGCATGCATCTTGAGGTTTAGACTTCTGGCGTTGAGTAGCATTACTCTTAGTTTCTTATCCCTTGTGATACCTATGGAGGTGGGTTTGTCTTTTGAGCCTTGCCTAAAAAAGGCACTATGGGGGTAGCAAGAGCCTTTGTCAATATCCGAAAGCCCAGGGGTGACAGGTGCAAGCCGTCCCTAGTGAAGCATTGTGGCTTGTCGAGCATGTCATCCCAGGCTGACAGGCACTGGATCCCCTTTGAATGACACCAATACTTAAGCCAATTGTTGAAATTGATCATCTTGTCTTCATATTGTGGCATCATTCTTGGTGAGGGTAAGATGCTACTCAAGGTCAGGGTCATACCAGCCTGGGCTACATGCTCAGAGAGCTCCTCTATGTCTCTTTTCATGTAGTCCAGGGAGGTATGTCTCAGGTCATTCACACCAGCATGGACGATGACTGAGTCATATTTGTACTTGCTTTGGAGTGACCTGAGTGCTTGTGTTATGTGGCAGATCCTAGCGCCCGACAGGCAGCTCACCTTGACCTTCTCCTTGTTCAGCCTGGTGAGCGGGATGTCAGTGTGCCTGACGATAGAGTCACCTATTACAAGTGTATCAGCTGTGTTGTTTAGCCTTAAGGGCTGTGACTGTTCGGCACGCTGGCTTTGTGAGCTATGTGTTGCACGTGTTTTGTTTTGGGGTAGTGGTTGCTTGGGTGTCTGCTTTGGAGGTCTCTGCTGCTTAGGCAGATTTTTATTTAGAGCCTCCAAGTATGTTTTTGTGTGATTATTTGTTTGATTTGCTGTCGTGGTAGGTCTATGTGAGACTGGAATTGTAGTGAGTGTGGTTTCCTTCTCCTCCTGACTGGTTACACCAGTACTGAGTTGAGAGAGCTTAGCCTCCAGTATGGCTATATGGTTGCATCTCTCACATGTGTTGGAATTTGTTGGGAGGAGGAGAGGGTTGTCTGTGTACATGAGGCAGTTGTAACATTGCCTCAAGATTCCCAGATTCACCAGCTGGACCGGAGAGGAGATTGACAACTGACCTTTGGACATGCTAGAATAGTATTGGGAATTCCTTTATAATAGAAAAAAAGGGCCAATGGGGAACAAGGTACTCAAGGGGAGTTTGTGAGGGTGTAGTGCTTTTAATTTTTTAGTGCTGACTTATATAATTGCTTTAGTGAGCATGTGCCAGTTAACTTAAATGAAATGTGTTACAGGTAACTTAAATGCAAAAATGACAAACAGTAACTTTCTTTCAAGTGAAACAAGGAAATAAGTACAGTAAGCAATGCAGATATCACTAGGTATCCACAGAAGCACTGAAAAGCCGCGTTTTAGGTGGAATTAGCATTTCAGGGGAATAACAAGCAAACAAACAACAAGCATACAAACAAAGCTAGATTCAGCAGGTCTGGATCTAGTCTATGCTACAGCAAACAAGGTGTACCAATTTCAGTAAGAAACAGTTCAAATATGCAGGCACTATAAGCCTTTAACCAGAAATTCCCAGCTCAGACAGGCAGAGCCCAGCCTCTCCTCCCACAAGAGTGCAGACCACGAACCTTCTTAATGTAAAATAACTGGCCTGAAGCCCAAGTGCTTAAACCAGAACTAATACACTTTTAGAATAACAGACACTGAGCACTCAATCAGCAGTTCCCAACTTAGAAGGATGTAAGCTACCTGTCCTGCCATCACAGTGCATTATTTGCATTAATAATTTTCCTAAATGAGTCATTGTAATAATTAATCATACAAGGTATACTGAGTTTAGTTATGTTATATTGCATACTAATACATATGTGCCATGGCAAATTGTTTTTATCTGTTATTTGAATTTTTTTTTGTAAATCAAATTCATTTATTGATATTACAGTTAGTATTTCTTTCCAATTTGCAGAGTAATTTGGACTTATCCAATCTGAGATTGTTTTAGATATTGATGCATTTATATATGTTTCTATATCAGGAAAGTTTAATTCTCCCTGTTTCCCCTGGTCTGATATGATGTATTAAAGCTATTGTGTTTCTTTTGGGAAGCCACAGAAATTTTATTAGGGATGAATTTGTTGCTTTAAGTATATCCTTTCTGATAATAATTGTATTGCCAAGGCTATATATAGGATATTGGGCAGTAAAACCATTTTTATTAACTGTAGTCTATCTTCAAATGTTAATATTATTTTGCTTCATTTTTCCACAGAGATTTTAATTGTATTGATGATATTATTGTAGTTTTTTTAGTCTAATTCATTATTATCCTTGCATAACTCATTTCCTAGATATTTTAAGGTAGATTCTTGTTTCCCTATGATGTGATCCCCCTTAGTCTGCAGTTCTTTTTTATTTAAGAATGACAATTTTGATTTGTTGAAATGGAGTTCTGAAGTCATGTGAAATTTGCCAATTCTTCTTCTTCTTTCAGCTTTTCCCTGTTAGGGGTCGCCATAGCGGATCACCTGTCTGCTCATGATTGGCAGTGGAGTTTTACAGTGTCGAGTTGCCAGCCCGGTGCCCAACCTTCCACAGAAGGCACACACACACACACGCACTCACACCTAGGGCCAATTTAGAGTGTCCAATCCACCTACAGCCTATCTTTGGGATGTGGGAGGAAACTGGAGCACCTGGAGGAAACCCACATGACCACAGGGAGGACATGCAGACTCCGCACAGAAGGCACCCCAGCTGAGGATCGAACCGGAGAACCTCTTGCTGTGAGGTGGCAATGCTAACCGCTGCACCACCATTTGTCAATTAATATATCTAATTCTTCTAATGTCTCCTTTGTATTAGATGTTAGTAACATGTCATCAGCAAATAGCATTACTTTAGAACTGTATTGTTCATAAACATGTATTCCTTTGATTTTTATATTGTTATGAATTTAATCTGCCAATATTTCAATAGCCAGAGCAAATAGAATCAGTGATATGGGACATCCTTGTTTAGTGCCTTTTGTTATACTTATAAATTCAGAGGTAAAAGGACTAACTTGACATGCACTACATTATTTGTATATATATATTCTTTAAGAGATGAACATAGGATGCAGAAAATTCAAATAGCATTAGGATTTTGAATAAATAGTCCCAATTTAGGTAATCAAAGGTTTTCTCTGTACCTAAGCCAATTATGAGGGTTTTTTTTATTTTCTTTATTAACATAATCTGTAAGAGAAATTATCCTTTTAATATTGTCATATGTGTGTGTCTATGATATATAAATCCAGTTTGATCATTATTTATTGTTTTGGATAGTGGTATTTTCATTCTGTTAGTTAATACTGTCATACATATCTTATAGTCATTATCTAATAATGATATAGGTCTATATGAGGTACCGAGGTTTGGGGATTTGTTTTCCTTTAAGATTGGTGTGATTAAGGAGGGTGGTATTAAAGTTTGTAACTGAATTTCTAATAGAGTTTTATGGAAGAGGGATAGTATCTTTGAAGGAAAAAGTTTATATATTTCCATAATTATGCCATCTATACATGGAGCTTTATTAGTTTTACCCTCTTTTATTGTATTTGTAATTTCTTTGTAGGATACGGGTGCTTGCAGATCTAGTTTTCATTTTTCTGGTGTTTTTTTGTTGTATATTAGAACATTTTTCATTTAGATTTAATATAGCAATATGTATATTTTCTTTTTTGGAAATGTTTCATACAGTGATTTCTATAGGCATCAAGAATGCCACCTATATCTGAGACATTTTTCCTTTTCTTTACATGGAAGATACTTTTAATGTTATTAACTTATGACTGTATTTTGATTCTTGTGGATAAATTATGTAGATATTTGGGAGAAGTGGCCAAGGTATTATTTTTTAGTTTTTCTAAAGCTAAACTAGTCTTATGTGTTAGAATTTCATTGTATTTATTGTTTACTTCTACTTTCCTTTTCATCTCCAAATGATTTTGATTTTTTTTTCCAGCTTTTACTGACAAAAGTTTGGATTGTAGATCTAATAATTCAGAATCCCATTCTCTGATTTTTTTATACCAAGTTAGGGTTTTACCATATATGTAAGCATTTAATGAGTCCATTATCATTATTTTATCTCTGTGGTGTGATTAATATCTAAGAAGAACTATAATTCATATAATAACCAGGGTTTGAACTCTTTAATTTTAGTTATATATGCCAGAATTCTGGAGTTTAATGATTTAATGATTAATGAGTTTAAGATTAATGGTTTGCACTCATTTTGAAGTTTTAGTATCAATGAATTATGGTCAGAAAAGGGACAGGGAGTGATTGAGAAATTAATGATTTTAGAGTGTAAGTCATGGACAGCAAATATTTTATCTATTTTAGTTTGGGTACCAAATCTGTGATCTTGATGGGAAAATAACAAAGATTTATCTTCTTTAAATTTGAAAGTATCTACAAGATGAAATGATTCTACCCACTTGCTTGAAGCTTTTGATACAGCTGTTGTATGCAGTGGTCTTTTATTTGTAGTTTCTGAAATCTCAAATATACAGTTAAAAATCTCCTCCTAATATTAAGTTACCTTTATAATTATTGGAAATGAAATCCAAGTGTTTTTAACAGTTTCTGTTCCAATTTGTGGGAACCAGTATAAATTGGCTAGGGTACATATTCTGTTATTATATTTAACTATTACTAATGCCATAAGGCCTTCTTTATCTTCATACTTATAAATGATTTTTAGATTAATCACATTTGTTTTCCATAAAATTGTTTCCCCTTTTGTCTTTGTCTTATAAGTGTTTTGCACCAATAACATATATTCTTTAGGATTCCATTTGTAATTGTCATTTGTTTTGAAAAGAGTTTCTTGAAGGAAGACAATTTGTGCTTTGCTCAGTTTTAAATATTTCAGTAGATTTGATATCTTGCTAGGATTTTTTAAGCCATTAGTATTTAAAGATAATAAAGTTAAATTCCACTTAGGTTATTTAGACTATCCCCAGGATTCAGCAAGCACTGCATGGCATGCAGGAATAGTGCAGGAGCTGCTGGAGGCAATATGGCTGCCGAGAGATACAGGAACAAGCTCCTGGGACGTGCATGAGTGCTCCTGCACTATTCCTTCATGGACACAGCTCCTGTATGCTAATTACCCCATTTTCAGGAGAAAACCATGCAAATGAGGTGAATTAGTGATCCAGGAAGCTGGCAGCCATCCGTGCAGGATTAGTGTAACCTGCAGAAATGTACTCGGTTAGTAACCGAGTACATTTCTGCAAACTACACAACAGAGCCATGACAGCTCCAAATAAAGGGTGTATATAATGTGTAAAGCATGCCAATGGTCAAGTATATGGCCATTGGCATGGAAAACAGTTGCAAAAAAAACCTTTTATTTATTTTTTTGGGCTGATTTCGGCCATTTAAGCATAGGTCATTGGCGTGCAAATGGGATCGGCTGGAAAATAAAAGAAAAAACCTGAAAAAAGCTTTCTCAGCAAAATCACAATTTTACCATTATAGTCAATGGCAGGAAGAAGACAACAAGGCCAGTGAATAGTGGTTGCTAAGGGGGAAGGCTTAGTGTGGGACTTGTAACTAGGCATTTGCAGCAAACCTATGCAAATGAGGGGAATGATACTGAATCACAGATTTCCCCTCATGGCTAGCCTTCACCCAACTGTGTAGGTGTAGGAAGACCATGGTGCAAGCCTAAGAGCTAGCTGACATCATAGAGGGGTGTGTCAGGCATACTGTAAGCTTATTGGAGCCCTGTAGCTTGGGTTTGCCCTTAGCTTAGCAGAGCTAAGGAAGGGGGTGTGTCTGAAGCTGCAAAGCACACTTTACATTGTCTAAACAGGTGTGCGCACCTCACACTAGGGTTTAAACCAAAATAAAAAAGTAAACCAGGAAATAGCAGCTACGTGCACATCTGAGCACTGTGTTTGTGTGGCGCACCTTGGGGCTCAAACAGGAAGACAATGGGAAGGGAAAACAGCAGTAGGAAGGTAATCAAGGAGAACTAGCATAGCTGGCAGATGAAATGTATTAAAATCAGCCAATTACACAGGCAGCAGCTCTGCCCAACACATTACTATAAACTATGCAAACACCTTTCCTTCTGTTTTTTTCCAGAAACTCTACACCAGCAGTGTACACAAACAGGGAAATATTACCTTACAAAAGCAACAAAATGAAAGGGGCTGCATTTGTTCTCATAAATCAACATGTGGAAGAGGGTGAGGATGGTGAGGATGAGAATGCTGATGACCAACCCACACTGAGGAGGAGAAGAGTGTACAGACCCAAAGTAACCTACCAGGGGCTACATGAGCTGGAGATAGTGGAGCGCTATAGGGTGGACAGGGACCTCCTACAGCAAATTGTTGAGCTGTGTCGGCCACACCTCACACACCCAACCAACAGAGGGGAACCCATCACAGTGGATACCAAGGTATGTGTAGGCCTAAGAATTCTAGCCACATGTACCTTCCAAAGGCCAACTGGGGATATCATGGGGATCTCACAGGCATCAGCATCCAGGGTACTCCATCAGTTCCTGGATGCCATGTCAACACATGCCAGTGAGCACATATATTTCCTCAACACCCATGAGGCGTTGACCAGCAATATGTGTCTCTTCCACCAAATAGCAGAATACTCTGCGGCAGTGGGTGCTATAGACTGCACACACATACACATCAAAGCACCACCTGGTGAGCAGGGTAGAGTCTACACAAACCACAAGGGCTTCCCCTCCATCAACTGGCAGATCATATGTGATGCCCAGGGCAATATAATGAATGTGTGTGCTGGCAGCCCTGGAAGCTATCATGACTCTCACATCTGGCATATGATGCAGCTGTACCAGAGATTTGCCAATGGGGACATCCCATATGGCCACCTAGTGGGGGATGCTGGTTACGTACTGGAGCTGTGGCTGATGACACCCATCAGAAATGCACACACACCCGAACAAGAACTCCATAATGAGGCACATGCACAGACCAGAATCATAATAGAGCGTGGGTTTTGGATGATCAAGTCACAGTTCCAGTGCCTGGACATATTTGGTGGAGCTTCCAGTACTCACCAGCTACATGTACCCAAACTGTCATCATATGTGCCATGGTACACAATATGATCCTGTGAAACAGCTGCAGCAGGAACAGCACGGGGCAGGGCCACACAGCCCCCCACCACTTGCCAAGCCCTGTACAGGCAGTGAGTGACTCAGAGGAGGAACAACCTGAGCCTGCCCCAGTAGGCAGAAGGAGGCATGCCCAGTATGCCCAGGCCTTGGCAAAGAGGCTATGCATAGCACATACACTGATACAGTAGGAACCCAGGGAATGACACCTCTCTCTCTGACTCACACATACAGTAAAAGTGATGCCAAACATGACACTACCTGTGCTTAACTGTGTATAGGAAGTGTACTATGTGCATCTGACATAGTCAGCCCTCCAGCACCATCCTCAGTACTGGCACAGCCACAAGGTAAGCCACTCTCCCTATCAATTGCTGAATGGACTAGTATGTTCTGTTACGTATATCTATGGTATGGATGTGAACATGCAAGGGAATCGGGTGGCTGAATGGGATGCCAGCAGATAGTAGACACCTATATTGGAAGCGTGAAATCTGTAACAAATACTAGTGTCACCATAGTAGCCAGTATTGGACAAGGTGACAAAACCCACTGTAGGAAATATGGTGGGCCAAATGTGTGTCCATAGGATAAACACATGCAAGTCAGTGAGGCTCACATACCCAACAATAGTCTTAGCCAGCAGGACAGGGATAGAAAAAACAAATACAGGCTGTGCTAAGGCCTCTGATTGATGGGTATGGAGAACAGCCCCCTCAAGAACTACACAGACAGACTACAACAGGTCCGGCAGTGAGATGTTAGTTCTGAAGGGTAAGAAGTCTGAAACTGAAATGTAGGTCAATAAAACCTAAGAACTGTAATACACTGCTATGCCTCTAGTCTGCATGATAGGTCAGAATACAAAATGAAATGGAACACCTGAAATACTAGTACAGTCATAGCAAAAGTGTACAGTTGTCAAGTGTGCCCCCCCCCCCACAATCCTATGTAGAAATGCAGTAACGTATGTGTAGGTATAATAACAGTGGAGCACAAATTACCTGAGCCAGCCAAAGTAGCAGGATAGATTGTAGCACATGTACAATATGCAGGACTGTGTGTGTTAGGTTGGTGTGTGTGTTGTATATTGTGTGAGAGTGGACAGCATGTAGGCATGGTGGGTTGTGTCCTGGTGGCCAATGGCCAGTACTGTCAAAGACAGGGCCAAGTTCTCACAACTGCAGTGCCAAGCATGATGCATCCCAGCAAGACACATTCCAGCAGTAAGCCATACTAATTGTTGGGATGTAATATCTGTCACCATCTGAAAGATATACATGGCATGAATGTGGGCCCAGACATACAAACAGTACACAGGTGGGAGTACCCTAGACAGAGAGTGTATAAAATGTTACGGTCAAATGGACACACCTTTGGAATTGTACATACATGTTAGCAGCACATTAGTTGGGTTTGTAGTATGAAATATTGATGTCATCTGGGCAGACCACAAAAGTCACAGATATGAAGTACTGAGAAACTGCTGATGTCCCTGCACAAACCAGCATAAGTGGAATGCCCCATGTTTATCTGTAAGTCAGCTGCAAGTAGCTTCCATAGCACACATGCACGAAGCTCACCCCACCATCAGCCACAGGTACCTCAAAGGTCTTATCCCTGCTTTTGGGAATGAGTACAATATGACCCCCACCTCTGTATGGAAATAGCCACAGAATGCAGCATACTGAAGAGGTGTCCCATGCAGGTGTGTCCCTAGCTGTAAGCAGCACCCTGCCAGCATCCACACCATTGGATCAATATGGACAGAAAGTATTGACATTAACACCTTGCACATCTACCCTGTCACCCCAGGGGAATATAGTGGCTTGCAGCCTGGGACTGTAGGAGTGACACAATGCTCTGGCCAGCTACAGATGGCCTGCATCACTGCCAAATACCCTACAGTCCTCTGTCAAAGGCCTGTGTCTCATCCGTACTGCCAATGTATGTTATCTCATGGACTCCCAAATAACAGCATAACACAGTCCACAGAACCCAAATGCAAGGCCATGTTGAGAAATCCCAGTGGCATGTCCACCATGTCCTACTACATAAACTGTGGACCAACCCCAAAATACTGCTGGGATGAAATGATAACTATATGGAACTTATCAGATAATGTTTGCATAATGTTTAGAAGAGGATAGAATAATGGGGTGGGGGGTAGGAGCAGGGATGCCATGGAGTGTGTGAAGTCTGAAACTGAGCCATGTGCACATATTATCCCTGCCTGCAAACACAGTAATGGGTGGCTACAAACCTGCTTGTAAACCACAATGTGAAGGGCTAATGACCAGAAATATGAGCCCTGCCTCTGGGTAACCTGTGTGAATCTGTACAGCTGTGAGGTATGACCACAGCAGGATATGGCCATACTGTCACGTTGATGGATGTACAAGCATGGGATCCTCAGCCAACACTGTACCAAGGTGCTGAACCATTTACACAGACCCATCAGCAAGTGTCTGCAGCTTCCCCTCCAGAATGGCATGATTGTGCAAGAATATGTAGGCTGCAGACCACAATACTGGGCACAGCTTCATTCACCCTGTGTTCCCCAGGAAATTACTGCAAGCAAATATGTATACCTGACAGTAATTGATGACATAAAACATCACAGTCTAAAACAGTACATATGTATAAATATCTCTGCTAACACCAAAATCATGTAGCAGAAGCAGCACAGACACAATTACCTACAGTAACCCACTATCCTTTGCCATTGTGACCCCATATTGTCAACCCATCTACAGATATCCCACAGAAACTGGTTGCTAGCTTTAGCTGTAGAACACAAAAGCCTGCACTGGAGTACAACCTACCTGGAATGGATTCACACATTCAGTGCAGAAGGTCATACTGGGCATGCTCCCACACTTACAGAAATGAAGCCCATGTCTGGCAACAACAGTGGACTATACCGTCACAGATGTTTGTGCACACACTCCACATTGCACACCAGTCATGCTTTGCACACACACACTGGATAGGAGTACACACATATATCCAAGGACAACACACTATAATAGGCCAAACTTATACATACATAGATGTGTGGAAGAGAGTGACAGAGAGTAACAAACAGCCTCCCATCATGAGGCCCATCCTACCCAGCACACATCCAATTGGCTAAAACCACATGATGTGCAAATGTCAATCACTGTAGACATATGCCTCTGGTATTTGGTGAAGGAGTAGCCCCTATAAGCACCATGGTGCATGCTATAACTGTATAATACTATAGTGTGATGTACTAGTTAGGTAGGAGTTCTAATCCCAGACATGGCAACTGTGAGTGTGGTTGGTTGTGTGTGTGTGTGTGTGTGTGTGTGTGTGTGTGTATGGATCAATGCTTTTGTGGACAATCATAGTCACTACACTCCCCATTGCCCTACTTTGGCAAGCTTGCTGATGTCATTCACCTTGAAATACACCTTTGATGAAGGAGTGGCCCTATAAGTCCCATGGAGTGTGCTATAACTGTGTAATGCTATAGTATGATGTACTAGTTAGGTAGCAGTACTAATCCCAGATATGGTAACTGTGTGTGTGTTTGGTTTTGTGTGTGTGTGTGTGTGTGTGTGTGTGTGTGTGTGTGTGTGTGTGTGTGTGTGTGTAGGGATCAATGCTTTTGTGGCCATTCACAGTCACTAGGCACTCCTAAATATGGAGAACATCGATATCTGTGCAGTAACAGAGACCTGGTTTAAGGCTCCAGAGAGCACCCCTGCAACACCAGGTGCAGCTCTTACCACACCTGTCGGCCACCAAACCAGGAACAAAACACTAAAGGTGGAGGAGTGTCCATATTCACCAAGGATATTCACACCACTAGCCTACTTTCCCAACACAATGCATCTGAAATTCTCCAGGTGCAACTAACACTAGGTAAGACTGCAATCCAAATTGTATAGCTTACTACAGATCCTCTAGCATGCACCAAGATTCTCAGTACACCTTTCTAAACATACTGGAAAATATTAAGATACAACCAAACACCCTAATACTGGGTGATTTCAACTACCCTGCCATTAACTGAGAAAACTACTCATGTACCAACACCTTTGCCCAACGGTTCTTGGAAGTCATAATTCACAATGCCCTGGATTAACTAACCCATAGTCCCACCAGAGGCTCCAATATCCTAAACCTGGTCATTACCAACATGGAAAATCAATGCTCCACACCTATGGCCACCTCATCGGTGGTCAGGTCTGACCATAAGCTAATCACCCTTGACATCCACATCCCTCCCCCACACCCCAGTAAGGAAACCTCCATAAAAACATCTCCAAAGCCAACTTCATGCTACAAAAGTCAGACGTGACAAACTTTATGACACCCATGCAGACGGGAACTGAAAGTTCAACTGCTGAATCCTACACTAAGGCACTTTACGAACACATCCACTCGTGCATGGATTTTACCATCCAAAATAGAACCAAGAAGCTCTCCTCCAAGAAGAGGAAGCCAATGTGGTGGTCCCCTGCCATAAGCAAACTTTACAACAAAAGGAAGAAACTGTTGCAGAAAAGAAGAAAATCCCAGGATGCAAAAAACTCCCTTACCAGCATCAGTAAGAAGCTGAGATCCCTCATAAAATCCTCCAAAGCTAGATACAAAAATAATATAGCCAAAGATTCCAAAGACAACCGCAAGCCGTTCTATAGCTATGTCAGGAATCTAAATGGCAATGCTCAGATCTGCTCTGAGCTACAACAGAATGGCATTAAATATACTGATCCCAAGGATATTGCCAATAACCTGGCAGACTGATTCAGTGCCAACTACACCCCCTCCCACCCACTAAAGGGCCCATCTCAATACTGAAAGACTGCCAGATTCTGGTAATAACGACCACACAGGTAAAAACCATGTTCTCCAGAGCTAAGAATACAGCATCTATGGGACCAGTCAACATCCCTGCTATGTACTACATGAACTACAAAATGAACTGGCACCTCACCTAAGTGCCATGTTTAATCATAGTCACACCTCAGGCTTTGTGCCACTGAGTGGTGCATAGCTGCAGTTATCCCATTCCACAATGGGGGGATCCACCTTTGATCCTGAGAACTACCGCTCCATCAGTCTGACGAGCCTGATCTGCAAGGCTATGGAATGTATTATCATGGAACTTATAAACAAAGACATTGGCAACCTGCAAACACTGGACCCAACCCGGGTTGGGTTTGTGAAAGGCTGAGCCTGTCTCCTGAACCTGACTGACATCTTCAAATCAGTCTCCAGAGCTGTGGCAACGGTAAGGTGATCCACACAGCCTATCCGGACCTCACCAAGGCCTTTGACATCATCACCCAGCATGGAATCATAGACAAACACACTAAGCTGGCCATTAATCCCTACATCACTTGATGGGTTGCCAACTGACTTACTGACAGAACCCACAGTGTAAACGTAGCTGACTCCAAATCCAGCTCCAGACAAGTGACAATTGGAGTACCTCAGGGTTCAGTCCTTGGACCGCTCTTGTTTGACATCTACTGCTCTGAAGTACATGTCAACACTAAGGGACTCTGGCTAACAAAGGTCGCAGATGACTGCAGACTGGGAGCCATTATTGAATCCCCAAATGATGTGGATATTCTACAAAAGGGCCTTACAGAAACAGATGCTTGGTGCCAGAGCCATGGGCTCAAGCTCACTGCCAAGAAATGTATAGTTATCCCCTTTGGGAAGAAACAAGTACCCATGAAGTACCACATAGGTGGCAGTACACTAAACACCGAAAGTGTGATACTTAGGGACTTAGGGACACAGGTGGACAGTGGTCTCACCTTCGATAACCACATCACCACAAACAGTCAGAAAAGCTGCCTATGTGGCACACCTCAACACTAAGGGCTTTTCAGAAAAAAGGAGGTCATTGTCCCACTGTAGGAATCTCTCAGTAGATCCAATATAGAATACAACACCCTGTTTGCTATGTACCTCTCAAGACATCTGCAGCATCTAGAAAGGTTGCAGAAATACCTCACTAAAAAAATCACAGGCCTAAAGCAGATGCCCTATGCTGACCATCTAAAAATCATCCAACTATACTCTGTCACATATCATCTACTCAGAGGCAATCTCTGCTTAACATACAAGGCCATGTCAAACCCAGAACTGCTGGACATGTTACACTTAAATAAATCCCAATCCATCAGAGCCACATGCTCCAGGGATCCAAACCTTGTCATCATAATGAATGAACAAAATATGCTGGAGGGATGGGTTCCTGACCCAGAGACTCCCCATACTCTGGAATAGACTGCCCATACTTGTCAAGCAAAGTGCCTCTTTGGCCCTCTTCAAAAGGAACCTTGATGATTGAATGGGAGATAGGAAATTCACCCTGGGGATCACGTCAGTCACTCTGCTAGAAAGTGGGTCCAGGGAAGTAAATATTGTGGGAAGAAATAGCCAGAGAATTGTCATGGCTATGCTTGTATGGGCCCTAGGGCTGATAGCCTAGTACCAAACTATGAACCTATGAACTACAATTTCCATTGCCCTACTTTGGCAAGCCTGCTGATGTCATTCACTTTGATATACACCTTTGAGGAAAGAGTAGCCCAGTAAGCTCTGTGGTGTGCGCTATAACTGTGTAATGTTGCAGTGTGATGTACTAGTTAGGTAAGATTTCTAATCCTAGACATGGCAACTGTGAAACTCTGTGTGTTTGTTTGTCTGTGTAGGGATCAATGCTTTTGATGCCATTCACAGTCACTACAATTTCCATTGTCCTACTTTGGCAGGTCTGCTGATGTCATTCACTTTGAAATACACCTTTGGGGAAGGAATAGCCCAGTAAGCTCCATGGTGTGGTGTGTGCTATAACTGCATACTTTTGTAGTGCGATGTACTAGTTAGGTATGAGTTTTAATCCCAGACATGGTAACTGTGAAACTCTGTGTATGTCTGTGTTTGTTTGTATATGTAGGGATCAATGCTTTTGAGGCAATTCACAGTCTCTACAATTTCCATTGCTCTACTTTGGCAGGCATGCTGATGTCATTCATTTTGAAATACGCCTTTGGGGAAAAAGTAGCCCAGTAAGCTCCATGGTGCATGCTATAACTGCATAATGCTGTAGTGTGATGTACTAGTTAGGTAGGAGTTCTAATCCCAGATGTGGCAACTGTGAGCCTCTGTGTGTGGGTGTGTGTATTTGTCATCAGTATCATGTGTGGTAGTAGCTGTGAGTGAGTGTAAAAGTATCTACAAGCACTGCACCTATGAGGAAAAAATATAGGCAGTTAGAATAACAAGATGAATAAATGATTAGCAAAGCAAGGCACCCCGGGGTCAGTCCAGTTTTTATTATTCCTTGACTAGCTAGTTTGGTTTACTGACTGACTGACTGACTGACTGACAAAGATTACAGATGAGGACAGGGTTTTTATACAATCTTGAAAGTACAGCCCTGCCTCTTTAGACATACATTGTGTCCAAATCAGGTTATACATCTATTTAAAATTGCTTGTGAGCAGACTATTTTAAAAGTTACTACTACAACAGGTTTCTACCATTTTTTTAGTGACAAGTACAGAGTCAGCATTCCTTTCTTCAGCTTGCTTTATCATCATATGTTCTTACTGCTTAATTGTCTATCACATTTCTAATAAGAAATGCTATTTATTATTGTTACAATTGCAGTTCATATTTACATTATTACTGTTGTTGAATAATTCAGAACTAATGAAAGTTTGCAACTCACAAAGTAGTACAATATAAAAGCTTAATAAAACCTTCATATAAAGTCTGCAGCTTTGCAGCATGTATATGCAAGGCACAACATCTGCTCCTGTCATTCATTCTATGGATAATGTGTGAAATATCACAATATACATTTCCTGATTCTTTGATATTAATGGCATATATGTACATTTTACAAATCATGTATTTTACATTATTTGCATTCTTTTCACATATAATTTAGGAATGTTTGATAGAAATAGAAAAGTACTGATTAATACATGTTCTATACAACTTCTAATAGAAGAGCCATTCCTGCTGTTATAATACAGCAGTGTGTGTCAGTGTGTGACCCTTGTTTCAGGGCGCTGTGACCTTTCCACTCTATTTTTGCCTGTGTCAGTAGCTGAGATAACAATTCTAAAAAACACTGTGAAGTCTTATAGCTAGTTTGCATCTGTTGTCTGACATTTGATTATTAGAAAAATAATTTTCAGTATAACTATTTATTTATATTAATAATTATGCCTTGATAAAGAGAGGAATTATTCCTAAGCTCTATATTATCTTTGCTGATGCCCTTTTAGCCAGGCATTCCATGCAGCTTTTGTATTCATGTTTTCAGTCACTGGCATTCAAAATAAAAGATTGTTCACATGTGCTGCTCAGAGAAGATTTCTGTAAGCTGGTGTCCCAACATTGCTTGAGATCCCAATACTATAACAGCGAGTAATAACAGGACTCATTGTGGAGCAGGTTTTGCAGATTTCTTATATGGTGGGTCTATTATATGTCACAATGCCCACCTTACAATGACAACAGATGTCAAACAGTAGAGATGCTGGTGTAGACAATCCATACCCCTATATGTGACATTATGGATTGGGGAACAATATAGGCAACCCTTGTATTACCTGGAGAACACTCTCCACCCATGTCTCATACACAAACAGACTTGACTAGACAACAACTAGTATGCTGTTAGTTCCCTGCGTATTGCCTGCAGATAGTAAACATGGTGTGATTGTAGTGGACTATAGAGGACATGACACCCTGTCCCATCCCTACAATAGGCAAATCATTGCATACAGTGGTCCTTTGCTATGTTCCCCACTGGACACCTGCAACAACTGTAGAGTCAGCAAATGTAACCCACAAAGGAAATACCATGCCCTATACACATTCCCTGTATGTACAGATGCCACTAACACCAGTGAATACCTGCATCATGCTGTCAATATAGGTGCAGGGTCAACCTGGTTTCCATTGCCAGTTCTCACCACATGAGTTCAGGAATGACACATCAGATGATAACAATCTGTCCACACAACATTCCCCAGACACCCTAGGTACACTTCCACATGTCACAGAACATGCATGTGGGATGTGTGCACATCCCAGACACCGTCCATGTTATGGGATATAGAGCACATACATAGCAAGCATTGCACAGCACTGGCCACCCACAATAGTAACCCAGATGAGTGGATGGTGAATACAATACCCACCTGTGTGGACCAATCCAGAGACTACACCCCTGAGCCACACTGCAGACCATTGTCATGTGGCCTGATGCCAAGGTATACCCTTTGCCTGGCCTTGGAAAATGAAAGGGTGGCCTTTACAGACTTAGTGCATCCCTTGCACAACAAATTAATGAAAGTAAAGCATCTACAGTGGCAAAGACATCATTTGGAGGCTTGTATGCAGTTTTGGATTGCTCCCAGAGGCCTTTGTGTACTGTGTATGCCTTCACAAGGTGAGTACTATCCAGAACAAATGGAAACATATAAATTTAGAGACTAGTTTCTCATATATGCATTTACTGCTAGACTTCCATGCTCCACAAGACGATATTTTAGTGAAAGAAATTGAGAACTTTACAAAAAGATTTAGAGCTGGAATATATTGGTGATTATTATATGCATAAATTAGAAGAGGTGTACTGTTTGGTATCTACTTTAGACATGAAATTGCAGCAAACAAATACTACAAAAATTATGAGAGACTTCAATGATTTTAAACAGGGCAACATTTTTTATGTGGCCTAAAGAGAAATCAGTCCAGGCTGAATGTTTTACTTCTTCAGCAAAAAATCACTGAAGACATCTACCTGCCAGGGTAGGCATGCTCATTCTCATGCAAGCAGTCATAATGTTTCCATGAATACCAGAGAGGAGCAGAACAGTACACAGGTCAAACTCACCATTCAGCATCCAGCTGCAGTACCAGTAAAGATGAGACAAAGGTAGATGGGTGACCCTGCCTATGGGGAAGGACCAAACTTCCAAACTGATTATTCAATCAGGGCATGAGTTAACTGCTGACATCATGGGAGGACAATCTTTGGCTTCCAGCATGGAAAATTACTTGGCAAGGCTAGGAACGTGGCCAAAAGTTTTTGAAATAGGAAAGAGTTCTTTTCCGTCATTGCCTGTACCAGTCAAGAAGAAGGGCGAGTGGAGACAGAGCCACATGAACCAGAGGGAGGTGAAGAAAAGGCAGATATCTACTTCACTGATGATACTAACTGCATTGTTTATAATATATCTGATTATCTTTTGTCTGTAGATGAACAATATGTTCTTAACAAAGGTCTAACATTTGTACAAAGTACAGGAACTATATATTCTAAGGTTATTTTTGACTTGATGTTATATGGTAAGAATGAGGCACTTAAAAATTTATATGGAAATTCAAACAAGCCACAGAATAAGGAATTGAGACAACCCAGCACTTTTACTCCACCTTTTAACTAACTCTACTGTTAACACTTTTTTGAGACTGTGTGAATCAGACATAAAGTGTTACCTAGAAGACAAGGGCAATAAAAAGTTTTTTAGTTTGTCCAATTCACAGAGGCAAGCATTGAATTCATTGAAGAATAATACAGATATTGTGATAAAACCAGTCAATACGGGGGAGCTATAGTAGCAATGAATAAGAGTTTTTACCAATGAAAAGTTTTACAACTGTTACAAGATGAGCATACTTTCACATGTATATCCCCTGTAATGGTTAGTCATACTGCTGATAAGGTAAAGCAAAGGTTTACAGAATTAAAACAACTGGGCTAATGTCAGAGGACCTATATATATTTTTGTGGATAAAACAGCCAAAAGTGTCTATATTTAAAGCACTACCGAAGATACATAAAGATCTGGTTGACCCCCCCATTGAGGCCTATTGTCTCTGGCAGGAGTTGGGTCACAGATAATTTATCCATTTGGATAGAATGCACATTGAAGAAAGTTTTAGACAAATTTCTCAGTATATTAAGGTACACAGGACATTTTCTAACATTAGTGCATGAGTGTGTATACAGAATGAAGGACAGAACTATATTATGGTTACAATAGATGTAAATAATTTATTTACTGTCATTAGTAATACCTATGGCATACTAGCCATAGAACATATACTATCATAAGTAGCTAACTTTGAGCTGGATAACATTAGGCTGATAAATGAGTTGCTTAAAATAGTGTTAGAAAACAACATATTCATGTGTCAAGAGGCTTATTATTGCCAGAAGCAGGGGGTGGCTATGGGCACCCCCTGTGCTAACACTTATGCAAATTTAGTGTTGGCCTACTGGGAAAATGAAGTTATACATGGAGAACATCACCCATGGAAGGACAAGTTAATATTCTATGTGCGTTTTGTGGATGACTCTTTTTGTTATGGAGGGGTCATGGACTTACAAAAATTTGTTGAATATTTGGAATCTACAACCACTTTCCTTAAGTTCACTATGCAGTATTCTAGCAGAGTTTTAGATTTTTTAGAAGTTAAATTGCTGAGGGATGAGAATGGAGTTTTGGATACAACCTTATTCAGAAAAAACTGTGAGAAGAACAGCATGCTATCTTATGACAGCATGCATCCAAGATATACATTCAATGGTATAATAAGAGGGCAGGTTGATAGAATTTCATGTATATGTATGCAGGATACCTACTTTGAAAAAGAAATAGACAAATTAGAGAATAACCTTTGTCGAAGGGGATATAATGAGAATAGAGTTAAAGATGTTATTACTAAGAGTAAACAGTGAAGAAGTAATAGGTCTAGACCATGGTTTTCCCGTAGACAACAGAGTGGAACATCTGTTCAGTCAAAAGCCTCGCAAATGGATAATATGAGGCTAATGTTAACATACAGTAACAATATAGGGGGAATATGTGACATAATAAAACAGAATTGGAATGTTTTACTAACAGATGAAAAAATAGGTAAGGTAGTGGGGGGAAACAGTTTATGGTTTTAGAAGAAAAAAAAATTGAAAGATCTATTATGTCATGAAGGGAAGACAGAAAAAAGTAGGAACAACTTTACGCAATGCGCAGGTACACAAAGTGTAGAAATTGCAAAGCATGTGAGTATATTGAGGAGGCAAAATCCTATGTACACCCTGTATCAGGAAAACAATATTGTTTTGATTTGTATGCAGATTGCAAAACAAAGAATGTTGTTTATCGGATTGTCTGTCAAGACTGCAGTTCATTCTATGTAGGAAAAACTAATTGTATGCTAAAAACAGAATTTTGAACCATTTGTCTTCTGTAAGATTAAAACATGAACATAATGCACTTTTACAGCACATTTCCAAGTATGAAAATCATAAGTTTAGACTTATGGTTATACAATGTGTGAATAAAAACAAAAGGGGAGGTGATTTGATTAATGAAATAGAGCTGCATGAAACTAAATGGATAATTGAGCTAGCATACAAAATTCCAGGTTTAAATGGGGTTATACCTTTAAGACCTGCACTAAGGAAAAAGAGGGTGTGGTACTGAATGCTAACTGAAGAGCCTTATAAAAACTGCAGTTTCATTTGAGTTTTATATCTAAAGAAGGGCTTGTCCTGAAAGTTTTTATTTTTGTTGTTTTTAATTGTGTTTTAAATAAACGGTTTGAAGCTGTTCAGTGTGGCAGCTGGTACCTGCTTTTTTCTTCTTTCCTTAGTATTATATGATTAAGATGAAGAGGAAGAGGGGAGGGGAGGAAGTTTTTTTGCAGATGAAGGAGAAAATAATAAACAATGCTAGCTGTAGGTAAACATGATGTTAAAAATCTAAAGAATCTGAAAAGATAAATAAAACTAGCATAATGAAATATGTTACTATAGAAACAAGGGTAATGCGTTCCATGGACATGAACCTTACTTGTGACTCTGACAGAACTTGCTGGAGAGACAGATTCTTATCACAAAGGCTACTTCATCTATGGAATAAACTTCTTATCTTCATAAAACAAAGAATGTCCCTCACTTTCTTCACAAAGAGTTTGAATAAATGGATGGGGAACCATAAAGTCACCAGTGGGGTACTAGCCATGTCCCTTATGGACAGATGCAGTCTGTAAAATGACTCAAGGCTCCAACACCCAAAGACCTACTACAATGATACAACCCCAGCCCATATCTGGGGAATTAAGATATCATATTGTCATATTCTAGGTATATGCCGCGGTGGTACGGCGGTAGCATTGTTACCTCACAGCAAGATGTTCTCCTGTTCGATTCTCAGCTTGGCTTGGGAATGCCTTCTGTGTGGAGTCTGCATGTCCTCCCCGCAGTTGGGTAGCATTTGAAAGACATGCATGCGTAAATGGATGTGCCTTTGTTGAAGGTTGGGCATCGAGCTGGCACTTTGGCATTTCGTAAAAAAAAATCTACTACCAATCATTAGCGGACCGGAGTTCCGCTGTGGCGACCCCTTACCAGGAAAAAACCAAAAGACAAACAATTATTGTCATATTCTAGGTATTATTGGGTAGGTTTGTAAAAGCTCTTGTGCCATTAGCCTAGTAAGACCCCTATGAACATATGAAAAAAAAAAAATGCTTTGAAAGCAAACCTGATACAAAAAGGTGAATTTTTTTGTCTCTTTCATTAATGTAGACAGTATAAGAAATGAAAGCAGAAATATTGCTGTTGTACAATTGTGCAAAGTCTTAAAATATGACATCAAATGCTTATTAGACACACAAGAGAATCATAAACTCCATGGGTAATGCTTTATGTTCTGGAATCATAACATTGTATAAAATGAATTATGTTACAATATATAAAGTTACTGTTGCTTGTCTGGGAAGATTAGTGATATTAGAATTTTTGTATTAAAGGACAGGAAATAAGACTTATGGTAGTTTATGCATTTTATTAGTTAGTAAAAGAGCGCAACTTGTTCAAGAATTAAAAAAATATTTAAATGTTAACATGAATACAATGAGCTGATATTAGGGGAAGAAAATTAAAGCAAGTAAGAGAAATTAAAGTATGTAAAGAATCTTTTTCACATTTTTTTAAGTAATGCAGGACAGGAAAACAAATATACCTGTATGAAGAGGAAGGCAATTGTTTTTATCCTCAGAGAGATTAAAGAATGTTGATTCTGTCACTTTGTAGATTTTATTATTTGGCAATATGGGCTATTTTTGGTCATAACCAGTTTATTACTGAGGAATGCAAAGAATGTAAGTGGGTACCTGGCCATTGCTCAAAATTACAGGTATTGCAAGATAAATGACATATACTAATTACAAAACATTTACAAATTATACATTTTATAAGACTTAATTAGAGTGGTGGGTATATTACAGAAGAAAATATAAAATGTATCTTAATGTAGAATGCTTGTGGCATAGGAGTTAAACATGATGAGGAACAATTTCAGAAATTAGAGGAAGTTAAAGGAGGTAATAAAGAGAAAGCAATAGTGCCAGAAGAATTAATATTTATGTTGAATGCTGAGTTAAATGAAAATACAATATTGGCTAGTAAGGCAAAACATGTTAAAGAAGGAGATTAACCAATTTAAAGTAGGCAAATAAAGTATATCAAAGTATGCAAATGGAGGTACAGAATGAAAAAGGTGTGATACGTAATAAGCAAAATAAATTATTTAATGCTGCAGAACCTTTTTGAAATATGCACAGAAACAGATCATACAAGATGTAGAATAGGGGTTAAAACATTTCTAACAAAACAATGGATATACAAAACAAACTAATTTCAACAGAGGAAGTACAAAAATATAAAGAGAGGAAGGAATAAGTGTACTGGGGAAGATGGCACTGATTATACATTTTGCAGAAATATGAGCAAGGAAGAGCTGAAATGCTTTCATAAAGTAATATCTGAGGGGATGAATCACGGCACAAAATCAAGAGAAACATGTAGAAGTATTGTTAGACTTATTTGGAAGAAGGGTGATAAGAAACTATTAACTCATTACATCCGAGTGATGCCTCCAGATGCATCTGCCGTTAACTCCTACTGACGTCTCTAGGCATCAATTATTACTTGTTCATATTTGCATCAATAATTCCAAAACTATACTATGTACAAGTTTTTAAAAGATTTCATCTGAAAGCTTACACAATGCCAAATTCAACTGCATTAATATTTGACCTTTGTCGAGTGCAGCTAAATAGATATTAACTGTTTTTATTATATTAAATTATATAGCTATAATGTTCATGTTTTTCTAAATATCTCAGCATCAAAGTAACACAGACATAACTCCTTAGCCTCATATGAAAGCTATCAGCTAGATGAATAAAATGCTGCTGATAGTATGTGAGTAACTTGGGTGGTTGCTGAGATATTGTAAGTTGTTTACAAAATATTACAAATGTGATAGTTACTTGTTTACTGTGACTTCTAAAATTCAGTTTAAGACCTAGAACCTAAAAAATACTACCACTTTAAAAAATAGTTTGTGCTGAAGAGTTTGCCATTTGTACTTCTTTCATAAATCCTAAGGTTCCAGAGATACGAATATTTGTTTGAAATGTGAGGACATCATTTGATTCTGTCAAAAGGTTTAGGCTCTGCCCATTGGAAGTTACAGTGCTAACATCCTGCGCTTGATTGGAGTGAATGAGTTAAGTAACAGGAGACCCATATCAGTATGTAATGTGGATTACAAATACTCATGATGATTTTTCAAATAAAGTTTAATCATGTCATTAAATAAGTAATTAGTGATGGAGTGTATGTAATTAAAAGAAATATAGTATAGATGTGTTCGTTATAGTTAAAGAAGTAATAGATGAAATTAAAACTGCTCAAAACCAAATGAAATATAAATTGAGTTCATGTGGCATTAAAAAGGTATGTGCTAATATATGTCATAAAACATTGAGCAGTAATTAAGAAAAAAACAATTATATTTCAACTACACCTATTAATATTTGACCATTTTTATGAAAATGCAGTTACAAAGGTTTAAATAAATGTTTGGTTATATAGAGAGAAATATTGAAGTTAAAAGTGTGGTACTTCAGAGTTGCCCAAAGAATATGACACTATTTAGTTAGATAATTAATGCTGTTAAAGAAAGAAATAGAAATACATAATTAGGAGGCAATTTTGATTAACATGAACTCCTTGAATTTGCCTTTAATGATGGACTAATAAAATTGCTAAAAACAAAGTATGGGTAAGAGTTGACATGAAGGATTTTTGTATCTTCTGAGGATAGTTTGATTAGATTTACGTGGACAGAATGTAAAGGATTTGGAGAAATCAAAAAACTTGTGGTATATATTCTAGCGTCTATATTATAACATCAACAGCTTAGTTTGTTGAATCTTAAAACATTGACACCTAAGCTTCGAAAGCTTACAATAGTGAACGGCCACATAATTGAATTCTTTCCTCAGGAAAAAATTCACATGGCCATCCATAAACAAAATAAACAGACACACCCAAACATAGTGTGGGCCTTTGCCCCCTCACCCTCGATGTGGGGGGGGCTGTGCCCCCCACCCCCCCTAACTAAATATACCAACGCCAAGATTGCTCTACATTGGGAAAAGGGCAAATCCTTGATAACAGCCATGCAAATTCTTTCCCAAGGAAATAATTAAATTATGTGGCCATTCGCTATTCTAAGCTTTTGACGCTTAGGTGTCAATGTTTTAGGATTTAATAACATAAGCTATCAATGTTATGATATAGACCCATATTTTACTAGACATGATATTGAAGTGTTAGGCATTAAATTTGGAGATATATTATCCTAAAAATAGAATGAAAATGTAAAGGATTTAATCATTGCATGAAAAGCATATTACTTATTTTTCAAAAAAAGTTTGCTTAATGCATGTGGCAATATTAGGAAAGCTGGGGGACAATCATTAGCGGACCGGAGTTCCGCTGTGGCGACCCCTAACCGGGAAAAGCCGAAAGACACAAACAAACAAACATTTATGTTTCCTGGAAGGCTTAAAACAGATCTATTGATTTGTTTATGCAGTTTGGGGTTCTAAATTAAAAAGAGGTTTAGAATGCTATAGAAAAGATAGATGGGTTGGATTTGATAAATCTGGTAAATTTGGGGTTCATTATATTTATTTTGAATACTGATGTTCTAACTAAAATATTTAGTGCAAAATACAAACATATTTTCAAAGCTATACAATCCTGGAAAATTAAAAGAGATGAAAAAATTGAAGGAGAAGCTATTATATATATAAATAAAATCAAAGAATGGAAAAGTCACATAAAAGAATTGACAAAAAATAGGAAAAGCTGGTATAAAAATATTATGAATAAATGTTAAAGAATTAACCCATGTAAAAGTACAGAAAGTGAAATTAAAGATTCTTTCTTAGAATGAGAAACAAAAGATTTTGGTATATTAAGAAAATGAAAGATTTTTGGAGATTGATAATTAACATACGTTCAGTAAGGTCAAAAATGAAGTCCAGTCAGTTAACAGAAAAGTTATCTTTATCTGCATAACAATGAGATAACATTTGAGCATGTTTTTTATAATATGGAAAAAAGCTGGGCAGGAATGACTGGTAAATATTGAAAAAAGCAAATATGAAAATGATTTTATCTGTAATAATAAAGTAATTAAACAAGAGATGTGGGATATAATGGATAAAGAATTGTTTGCATATATTTGGCTAGACACAATGAAGTTTTTAAATAAAAAATGGGATGAGTATGAAACAAGAAGTAAGGCAGAAAACTGGCTATGGAAAGAAGAATTTGAAGGTTAATGAACAAAAGGTATTCTGAAGTTTGTGTTTCATATATGTTTTCACAAGTATAAAAAGGTTGAATGAATGTTGGAAATGATTTTTATTTCTAATAGGGCACTGTGTTTTTAAGTTTTGTATGATATTACTTTGTTTAAATAAAGAATGCCTACTGTTTTAAATAATGGTTATGGGATCTTTTACATCTATTTGGGCAATTATTCACTCAGACAGATGGGACCTCAGGTTAACATTCATTCTATCCAAAGTATATGGAAGACAATCCCCAGGATTCAACAAACTTCTGTGCAGGAATAGCTTATTCCTGCATGGAAGGGACCGTTCCTGTACAGCACGGCAGTGTGCCATGCATATTCATGAAGGTGTGCTGCCATGCTATAAAACAGACACTGTTCTGTGTACAAGTACAGGGTATAATACACATGCCTCCTGCATCCAGAATTGCCATTCTACAATTTAAAATGAGCGAGAATGCTCGTAACACCCGCAACCTGTCAGGGTATGAAATCTGGGCAAAGTCCTAAAGGACAATCATCCCTACCAAACCATAAACTTCATAGAATGACCGGTATAGCATAAGCACATAGTGCAGACCTCCCGACCCACCAGAGTAAGGAATCTGGACAAAGCCATAAGGGACAATCATTTCTACAAACCCAGAAGGTTGATAGAATAACAGGTTTAGCATTAGCATGGATATTCTGAAGGGTATGAAGTAAAAAACACAACAAATTTTTTTCACATGTGCAATAAAGTTTAAGCATAGCTGTGTGGGTGTGTGCCCATTGCTTAGCTACGCGTAGCCCAGCTGAAATGGCAGGATAAGTTAAAAAGTAGTAGACATCCATAATAAACACAAGTGCAGTAGTGTAGTGGTTAGAGCATATGCTTTCCATGTAGTCATTCATGGTTCAAGCCTCACCAAAGCTGTTTCCATTTTGTATGTGTAAACATAACAATTTTAATTTTATTTTTATTTATGTAAGAAGTAACTTATTTTTCTCAACCAGAGTAGTGTATTAGGCCCAGATGTGAGGTGTCAGTGTAATAAAGTAGTGAAACCCCCATATAAACACAAGTGCCCCATACAGTATAGTCACACAAGAATAAGTACAGCACATAGGGGGATGTCAGGGAAGGTAAATAAATATATATTATGCAATGAATGATGAATCAATCCCATACAGGTGGTAGACCAATATAATAAACCATAAGCAATGCTAAGTATTGCACAGCTATGCTGGCTGGGTGTAAGATTCTGTACATATGAATAGTAAGAAATGACTAGCCCAGCTAAGTGGATTTGACCTTTGGTAAGCAATGCTGAACCTGCCCCTTTAAGCACTGCCAACTTTAGCTAAGCAAGTTTTCCCACAGCTTAGCTCAGCATTTCCATAACTGTCCAACCATGGCAAAGGGTGGGAAATTGGCCGCATTTGACCCCTGCAGGTGGGAATACAGCTCATAACTGGTTATAGCTCTCCACTGTAGGCAGTATGGCAGGTGTTGGAAGGGCATGCGCTTTCGGGTGCAGCGCTGGGGCATACAGGAGTCCAAGGTCATGGTAGGTCTCCTGGTAAAAAAACATGACATGAGACTGCTGCAGGACCAGTACCAGGGCTCCCAATATAAAGCGGAAGCCTGTGAAAGTCTCACCCATGATCTCACCAGTGCTACTGGTATCCCTCGGACTGGTGAGCAGGTCCAGCACCACTATGCCAACTTGAAACAGAGGAAGAGGGAGGTCTTGGAACAATGAATTCAAGAATCCAGATCGAAGGGAGATATCCCAGCAGTGTGTAAGTATATATATATATATATATATATATATATATATATATATATATATCATAGCAATAACTGTTTACCAAAGTCCAGCCTGTGTATGTGATGGATACATATGAATAAATGTTTCTTTATTTTCATTACAGCTGCATCTGAGAGGGCTGTGAACCAGGAAGCCCATGCCAGCACATTGCAATGGCTGCATTGCAAAGCTGGTGTGTAGCAATCCTGCTTGTAGTAGCCATACCAAATAAATATAAAGGAGTAAAATGTCACCTGGCACTATAAAAAATATGTATGGTTTCTACTGAATAAACCAGGCAATATTACAGTAATAGTCCCATATAGATCATATTTAAATAAAAGTGTAACTGCCTGGCAATAAAGTTCTAAATCCTAGACTGGTTGTGTTTACACTGGTATTGTATGGCCTCACATGTTGCATTCACCAAGATGTGATGTCCAAATAGTACTGTTGTGTCAACCACTGTTTCTCACACTGTGCTACATAAAAAATATGTCTAGGAATGTCTGTATAAGAATGTTGTAATTACAAGGTCAGATTGTACAACCAAGAGAGACTTAGACAGAAAACACTGAAGGAAGGGACAGCACTTTCTCAACAGGTCACTGATAAAAAGCAAATTGTTGTATTTTTAGCGGACACAGCCATGGTTTGAATCCCAGGATTGATAGTAAGCTGTATGCATAATCATACCACTTAACTGTACAGATTATCGTAGAATGTCCAGATGTTTGGCTCATATTTTTTGGCCTGTTCCACTTCTTTCCTGACAAATTACTGGGATGATCTCGGGATTGAAGTCACTAAATAATGACATACATTTGAATTTCAGCCTTTAAATCCTTCACAAAATGTATATTAAAACAAACCCTGTTATTCTAGCAACTTTCTAAGTTTATAAGAGCAATATGTAAAATATGTCCCTATTTGTACCCCCATTTTGTCAAGCTTTGTCCAGATGTTTTGCATGAAGAGGTTGAGAGACATGTGCATAATTTTAACTAGGAATCTGGGAATATGTGTAGAAACAGTCTGGTAGTGTTAACAAACATTCCTTTCACAGGTCTACCAGGTAAGAGAAGTAAAATGTAGCTATAAGACGGTTGAAGTATAACTGTGTACAAACATACCACTGCCCAAACCAAGGCCATAGGGTATTGCAATAATACCTGTAGAATAATGATTAGAGCAATAATCATTAAAGTTGTGAGTACTGCAAGGATATAGAAGTTAATTGACATCCCCCCCCACCATACCTGCAACAATAATCTAAACACACCAATCCATGGGTATGTGTTACACCAAACCTACTGTTGGACCATATGTCCTATTCTTTGACAAATATTGAAATGTGTTTCTATTAATGTTCCATGTTGAAATACTATCAGTGGTGGACTGTTGCTATCAATTTAACCTGCATGCTGTTGTAATGGCCACTGTGGTTCCATATATGCATGTGTTCTGTTTGCTATGCAACTGTTCCAAATCTGTTGTGTTGGGTTAATGGGAATATCTATGCATGCTGTTATAACTAATCTTGGACTGTGTTGACTATTACTAACCCACATATGTTTTAAAACTGCAACACCATAGCACATTTTGGAAGGCTGGTCCCAGCAGACCCACCTCTCCCATCTCATCTGGCCATGGCACCGGGCACCAGCACATCCAGGACCCACTCTGGGACCTCCTTGTCTGCAGGTCCTGCACCACCTTCGAGTGGAACCACCTCAGGGGATGGGGCTCACCCCACTGGGAGCAGGCTTGGACAGGATACTGTCACCAGAAGCCAGGTCCAGGGATCCGAAAGGAGTTTGGAGATCTGCTACGCCAGCTTGAGGGCCACATGGCACAATTAGAGGGTCAACCTGCCCCTCCTGCTCAGCCTCCAGCACAACCACCTTTGGGGCCATGAAGGTGCAGTGGTGACTGCCCATGGGTAAGGACCTCAGTCCCACGGTTTCCATTTGGGGCTCATGGGCTTCTGATTTCCAAACACCCCTCCCCGTCCAAGGTGTTTACCCTCCACATGTGTCATATACCACCTCTGTATGCTGTCTTGTCTGTCTTCCTACCCAACCTACCTCCCCAAATATCCCTAATATCCTTTCCCAAGATCCTATTTTCACCTTAAAAAAAAAAGGACAATCTGTTCCAAAAAAAAAAAAAATCTCGCCCCATACATAGCTGCCCATTTCGCAAACATGTTCACTGGAGATATGTAATCTTGTCTAATTGGCTTCACAACGTATTATTGTTGTACTCACCCCCCTCTCAGGGGTCAGAGTGTCCAAATATACCTCCCAATTTAGTATATATGCACAGCTGTTGCTGTAGAAGAAATGGACAGCTATGGATGTTCCCTACACCCTTCCTGCACATCCCTAGCTATTTTTCCTATTTTCTTTCCCTCTGCATGCCTCTTCTTCACCACTTTCCTATCACCCCTTTTTTTCTTCTCTTTTAAAGAAATGAGTGCTGGGGTAAGCGGGAATAAGCTGTTTTAAGCAGCAGTAGGCGGTTTTGTGTGTGTTTAAATGGTGCTAAGCTATGTCTGCACAAATTAAGCAAGTACTGGTTTAACCGTGTTTTAGCAGTGCTTAGGTCTGTGCAAATCCATGCAAACCCACTTACAACTGCTTAAACTGTTTTAATCACCCAGTCACCATCAGCCACTGTTTTGGCCAGCAGAAAAATAATCAGCCCTACCCCGTCTTGAACACAAGACTATGTACACTATAGTCAGAGTAATGTACCACTACCCCATCTGAGTTCTACTACTGACTGTTTTTTTTAATATATCATTGAAGACAGGTAAAGAAAACTGTGGAACCAGTCATGTTTATAAAATATAAATAAACAAATATGGATTTGTATGGTGATAGATACAAATGAAAAGTGTATACATCAGATATATATAGCTGTATATATGAACTTATAAATACATATATGTATATAGAATATGTACATATATATCATAAAATAATATATATGTGCAGATATAAAAAATGTATATGGATATTTCAGTATTCGTATATGTATTATTGTCATATATAGCTGAATATTTTTTGGCTGGCCAAAACAGTGGCTGAGGGTAACAGGGGATTAAAGCAGTATTAAGCGGGACTACCCCTGACTGCTTGGTGCTAAGTGATGTCTACACATATTAAGCACTTTTACAGCTGTCTGTAAGCATATTTAACCTGAAGTTAGCATTATGTATATATCTATATATATATATATATATATATATATATATATATATATATATTTTATATATATGTTTGTGGAGAAGAGAAGCGCAAATTCAAAATCTCCGGTATGTGTGTGTGTATATATATATATATATATATATATATATATATATATATATATATATAGATGGATGGATTCACTTCATATATTCGGAATACTGAAATATTGAAATTCAGTATGTCGAGGCTATAAAGTCAAAACCTAACAAGAACGAAAACTCAGAAGTGTGAAATTCAAAATCTCACACACCGGAGATTTTGAATTACTGCTTCTACTTTTCCCAAACACACTTATGTATATATGTTATGCTCAGATATATATATATATATATATATATATATATATATATATATATATATATATATATATATATATATATATATTTATATATATATATATATATATATATATATATATATATATATATATATATATATGTGTGTGTATAGATCTATATATAAATAAATATATATATATTTAACACAGATAAATATATCTTAACATAATATATACATATAAATATATATTTGAGGAAGACAACATATTAATCGCTTATCATATCTTCAGTAGGAGAGTTTTGAGCATTTTTATTTTATTTTATTTTCAAGTGTATTTATTAATAAAGTACTACATTTTATATTTATTCATTTGTAAATATATATCTAGGTACACACACACATATTAATCAAGCATATCATTCAGCAGTAGTGAAAATGTGTGTGTTTGTGTGCATATATATGTATATATATATATATATATATATATATATATATATATATATATATATATATATATATATATATATACACATATATATATATATGTGTATATATATATATATATATATATATATATATATATATATATATATATATATATATATATATATAGATATATATATATATGTGTGTGTGTGTGTGTGTATATATGTGTGTGTGTGTGTGTGTGTGTGTGTGTGTGTGTGTGTGTGTGTGTGTATATATATATATATATATATATATATATATATGTGTGTGTGTGTGTGTGTGTGTGTGTGTGTGTGGGTATATATATATATATATATATATATATATATATATATATCTATATATATATATATATATATATATATATATATATATATATATATGTGTGTGTGTGTATGGATCGTGCTGTCCCTAACAGAACCAAGATGCTATCCTCTAAAAAAAGAAAGCCAATATGGTGGTCTTCTGCCATAAATAAACTCTACAACAGAGGAAAGAATCTGTTGCAAAAAAGAGTAAAATCCCAGGATTGGAGGAACTCCCTGGTCAGCCTCAGTAAGAAGCTGAGATCCCTCATAACATCATTCAAAGCTAGTTATGAAAACAAAATCACCACTGATTCTAAAGACAACTAAAAGCATTCTATAACTATGTCAAGAATCTCAATGGCAACACTCAGATCTGCTCTGAGTTACAGCACAATGACACTAAATATACAGAACCAAATGATATTGGCAACATCCTAGCAGATAGGTTCAGTGCTAACTTTACCCCCCTCTCACCCCCTAAATGGCCCATCATTATACGGGAAAAATGTAAAGTTCCTGTAATCATGGCTGCACAGGTAAAAACCTCATTCTCCAAAGCCAAGAACACAGCATCCATGGGACCTGATAACATCCCAGGCTGCCTTCTACATGAACTACAGAATGAACTGGCACCCCACCTAAGTACCATGTTCAGTCATAGCCTCACCTCAGGCTTTATGCCCATTGAATGGTGCACTGTGACGGTTATCCCACTCCACAAAGGGAGGGCCACAAGAGACCCCAGGAACTACTGCCCCATTAGCCTGACGAGCCTGGTCTGCAAGGCCATGAAACTTATCATCATGGAACTTATAAGCAAAGACATTGGAGATCTCCAAACTCTGGACCTCACGCAGTTCAGGTTTGTAAAAGGCAAATCATGTCTCCTAAACTTGATAGACTTCTTTGAAGTAGTCACCAAAGCCATAGATGAGGGTAAGGTAGTTTACACAGCCTATCTAGATCTCGCCAAGGCATTCAACACCATCCCCCACTCTGGAATTATAGATAAAATGACTAAACTAGGTATAAATCCCTATGTCACAAGATGGGTTGCCAACTGGCTTACTGACAGAACTCACACTGTGAAAGTAGCAGACTCCAAATCAGACTTCAGACCAGTGACAAGTGGAGTACCACAGGGTTCAGTCCAGGGTCATCTCCTGTTTGGTATCTACTTCTCTGAAGTACAGGCTAACACAGAAGGTCTTTGGCTAAGTAAATTCGCAGATGACTGCAAACTAGGAATGATAATTGAAACTCCTAATGATGTGGACATCCGACAAAAGGGTCTCACTGAGACAGATGCCTGGTGTCAAAGCCATGGTCTCAAGCTCAATGCCAAAAAGTGCACTGACATCCCCTTTGGTAAAAACTCTGTACCCATGAACCTACCACATAGGCAGTAGTCTACTTAACACTGAAAGTGTGATAAGAGACCTCGGGACACAGGTGGACAGTAGTCTCTCCTTTGATAATCACATCGCCACAGTGGTCAGGAAATCCTTCTACATGGCACACCTCATCACAAAAGGTTTCTCATCCAGAAAAAAAGAGGTCATTGTTCCCCTCTACTCATTACTAATTTGACCCATTATAGAGTACAATGCCCCCTTTGATATGTACCTCACAAGACATCTACAACAAATGGAAAGGCCACAAAAATACCTCAGAAAGAGGATAACTGGCCTCAAACAAATGCCTTACGCAAACTGTCTCAAAAAACTCCAGCATTACTCCGTCGCATATCGCCTACTCAGAGGCGATCTCTGCCTAACATACAAAGCTATGTCAAACCCAGAGCTGTTGGACATGCTCCACTTAAAAAAATCCCAATCCCTCTGAGCTACATGCTCTAGGGACCTAAACCTTGTCACTACAATAAGCAGAACATGCTGGAGGGATAGATTCCTGTCCCAGAGACTTCCCATACTTTGGCATACTCTGGAACAAACTACCTATCTATGTCAAACAGAGCTCCTCATTAGCACTCTTCAATTCACCCTGGGGATCACTTCTGTGGTTCTGCTTGACAGGGGCACAGGAAAATAATTTTCTTGGGTGGCGAAAGCCAGGGTACCTTTTTGACTAGGCTTGTATAGGCCCTAGGGGCAATAGCCTAGTACCTACTTATGAACCTATTTCATATATATATATATATATATATATATATATATATATATATATATATATATATATATATATATATATATATATATATATATATATATATATATATATATATATATATATATATATATATATATATATATATATATATGTATATGTGTGTGTGTGTGTGTGTGTGTGTGTGTGTGTGTGTGTGTGTGTGTGTGTTCACTTCAAAATACTGACTTTCAAAATCCTTAAACTCAAAATACTGACACCAAAATCTCTAATGCTCAAAATACTTAAAACTCAAAATACTGAAAACGCACAGGAAACCAACACTTACTATATTCCAGCACAAGTACATACTCAAACAAATAAAACACAATCCATATTACTCTTCTCCAAGTATAAGCAAGGGGCAAGCCCCCATGCATCCCCCCTGTGGGGGGGGGGATGTGCCCCCTACACCCCCGCTACTTAAATATATCCACTTCGAGATTGCACTTTAGTGTAATGAAGTGCAGTGTCGGAGTTGATATATTTAAGGAGCAGGGGGTGTGGAGGGTGCAACGTGGCTTGCCCCGCTGTATATACTTGCAGAAGAGTAATATGTTTCTGTATGTAGTTCTGCTGCAATACAGTTGTGTTGTTGTACTGTTTTTTTTTTTGATATTTTGAGTTTCAGTATTTTGCGTTTCCAGTATTTTGGGCTGTAGAGATTTTGGTCTCAGTATTTTGAGTTTAGGGATTTTGGAAGTCAGTATTTTGAAGTTGACCCGTGTATATATGTCTGTGTGTGTGTGTGTATGTGTGTGTGCGTTTGTATGTATATATATATATATATATATATATATATATATATATATATATATATATATATATATATATATATATATATATATATATATATATATATATATATATATATATATATATATATATATATATATATATATATATATATATATATATGTATAAATATTAGTATATATATATATATATATATATATATATATATATATATATATATATATATATACATATATATGAAACTGATGTAGAATAAGGTGAAGTCCCAAGACTGGAAAACCTCCATTATCATCCTCAACTAAAGGTTAAGATCCGTCATTAATTATGTGTTTGAAATACAAAATAACTGATTTATGCAGGTATCAAAGAAAACATATGACACATTCTTGGTTCTATTATCTCATGACATTTGCCATATGTCAGTTGTCATCAGCACGACACAACTGCACAGAGAGGGACAGGTAGTAACCCAAAGTAATCTGCAAAACAAAGGATACTCTACTGTCTTGGCCAATGCCTTCAAGTAGTACAACAGTAGAAAACACAATTGCTTTGAAGACAAGAAGCAATCGACACTTAATTACAGGTTTATTTCAACTGCCTCCAATTACACTCTGTAGTTTCCCCCATTGGGGAAACATATCACATGTTACAATGTAACTGGATCCTTTACATAACAATACTCCACTTCGAAATGTAGTATCACACTGACAGACAGAAATGTGTGCAACACAGTAAGCTGTAACCCACCAGTGTCCCCATGTTTAAATATATGAAAATGTACATCCATATATCTTGCTGTGTTATATTAGTAATATCCGTTACATATTCTAACAGCCTAGGTTATAAACATTTAATACCCTCCCCCATAAAATGACTTACAAGGACATATAACAGTGTTCTCTATACACTGATGTCTTGACTGTACTGGGTCACACATGTTGTTCTAATTGTTGCATTGCCATGACACTGATATGGGTGCTACAGTATGCATGATTTTCAGATAATCCCGTGGTGGAGGTGCTGCGGTAGCGTTGGCGCCTCACAGTAAGACGCTGTCTGGTTCGATTCTCAGCTAGACCATCTTCTGTGTGGAGACATGCATGAATGGGCATACCTTCGTTGAAGGTTGTGTGTCAGGCCTGGCAAGCAGGTACGTAAAAATCAACTGCCAATCATTAGTGGACCTGAGTTCCATTGTGGTGACCCCTAACCAGGAAAAGCCGAAAGAAACAAACAAAACAAAGTATGCATGATTTTCAGATAGTAATCAGAGAAGTGTACAACTGTGTTATGAGCCACTTCCCATGCCTACCACTAACAGCTATTTCAACACCCATATACACTGGATATCAAAAGTGTACACACACCTGTTGGAATGCCAGGTTTGTGTGCTATATGCCAATGAGACTACAGAACATAATTTCAAAATGTTTCTCTCCTCAAATCTGACCCATAACCTCAGCAATCCTATTGAAAAAGAAACAAATCTGTTTAAAGGAAGATGAGCAAGCATTGCCAAGTGGAGATGGTTCATGATGTTAAGAGTACAAGCCAAGACAAATGGATGCTGTAATCATCTCAGAATGTGTTTACACAACATATCCTTTTAAGGATGTCCACACACATTCAACTGGCTTACTGTAATGAGTATTGTTTCCCATATGTTTTCTCAGAACAGATTTTTCTGTTTTCAATTGGAATGAGAGGGCTATAGGTTACATTACAGGCGGGGATTGTGTTGAAATAACCATTTTTGGGGGCGATGTTTCAATCGCACAAACACCAGGCATTGTAACAAGGGAGTGTACACTTTATATCCACTGTAGCCAAATGGAATCAGCAGTACCTGATCTGTACACCCAGCCTCCACCAATGATAGAGTAATCCCTCTTTGTGGATAGCAGCAATACACAAAGCACATAACAGGTTGCTATAGTGGGTGTGCACTGACACATAGGTGCAGAACTATTGCAGAACTTATTATTCAGATGCAGAAACCAGTATCTGCAAGACAGGGCCACCCTGTGGAATGACCTTGTCCACAGGGAAAATATCAGCCTGCACCCGAAATTATGAGCAGGTGTGTCATCTTTGCACTGATCTCATCCATCATGCCTGTCAGCAGGCTGCTGCTGTTGCAAGGGAATTGCTAGCCACAAGTGTGCTCAATCGTTCCGGCCCCCATTGAGATACACCAAGAATCTCCTCAGCAGTCTTGGGGCAACCGCCCACCAGACAAGCCATGATGTGGAAAACAGCATTGTGGAGGTGGGTGTCACCCGCACAATGGATGAGGATCATGCAGGTAAGGCCCCAGTGCACATCTCTAGAACACTGTTGCTTATCCATCTGTATCTGTACAGTATCTACATGCATATGTCAGATAAGATAGTATTTTGGTGGAATGTAGTAATGCACAGATGTGCATAATCCTTAGCATTGTGGTTTGTACTGTTGATGTGCTGAAATGCTGCTTTCACCCTGTACCAGTGCCACAGGTGTGCCTACTGACATTACTTCTCTTCCACAACTATTTAGGTCATTCTAGTATACAACTGGGACAGCAGCCTGTAGCTGGTGAGTATGGTGTTGGTTGTTCAGGTTTGCCAATACACCAGTCATGTTAAGGCCATGCTGTTTGTTATGCACACATTTAACACACCTACACATTATGCATACTGTACATGTTCATTGTTGTTGGTGTTAACTGCGCTGTATCACAATGGTCACCATGGTGGGATATCTGTAGGTTATTTAACATTCCTGCAGTATACCTCACAACCTGTCAGTGCAAGATGTGTGGGCAGAGATAAACAAAATGGTGGGACAAATGGCATACAGTAGGGACATGTATGAAACATTACCCTTATACAGTGGATACAACAGTGTATATACTGCTATTACAATGGCAACTGTTTCGAAAATATACAATGGTAGACCACAGTAACACATTCCACACATTTTACAGCCTGTAATGTGGTCCTAACATGATCAATGAATGTGTAATATAGAATCCCATGTTAGGACAACAATTATGGGGTATACAAACCTTACAAAACACTGGAAGCATATGTGTGCACACACTACAAATTACATATTGTGGAGGCAGGTTGTCATGTACTGACATCATTCACTCTTCTTGACTACACACCTGCCATCAAGGACAGGGCCACAATGTTACACCAAGTAATGGTCTGGTGTCGAAGATGTATGTTCATGACATTTACCCAGTTGCCTACAACAGTGGCGGCATGGCTTGCACACCTTACAAAGCATGAAATGGATCCCATATCTTAAAGGTAGGAGTCAGGAGTGGGAAAAGTAACCTTACCTCACCTTTGCATATACCATGACAAACAGTGCAGACAGTGATCTAGAGGTGTAATATATATGGGACAACAGTGATGTAGAAAATGAAAAGATGCCCATCCAAAACAGATGACAAAACATGTTGCAAACAGGTTATGGAGACTGGCCAGAGACATCAAGCAACACTGATGAAATTTCAGGAATGTCTACCAAGTGCTGCCCGTGTAGTACCTGAGTCAAAAATCGGCAGTATTCTGCATAAATGTGGCCTATGGGTTAGGGTAATCAGATAGAAGATTTGACCCACATGAAACATCATCCAGGGATCTGTACAGGTAGCAAAAGTATAACATCAAGTCTCCCAAGGGCATGTCATGCAATGTGTAAAGTTGTCATGAGACCAAGGCTCAAATCTAAAGACAGTATTCATACAGATAAGTGTGGTACACAAACAACACCTCACTCCACCTCAGGGTCACCAACCACAACTTTTAGCTTACTAGTGCCATTGTACACCTTTAGAGTTGCTGTTCATTAGCTGGGACTAGGCTGGTAGACATGATACGTGGAATTTGGAACACTGCAAAATAACACTCGTGTGGTGCATAGTTGTCAGGCATCTGCAGTAAGGCTGAGGATGGGGAGGGGTGTCAGCTTCAAACACAACAGTGAACTGAAGCATACATACAAAGCTAGCTAAAAATGGCTTCATCTGAACACAGTCAAGGTTATGAATTGTACCAGACATAACCCAAACTCTACAGCAATAAGTTAAGCCACTGTGTGACCTCCAAGGGCTGTGCACATGATCTGACCTTGCAAACTGGCAGAGTTGGGGGACCTTTGTAGGTCAGACAGACCAAATAATGCCAAGGAAAAATGGCCCATGCTAGTATACCCCTTCCAGGAATAGTAACTGTTGTAGGTCACTTAACAAGTGCTTCAACAAACCATTGTTTTAAGGGTGTGCACAGTTATGCAACCCAAATATTGTATGCATCTCATGCAGCATCTTCACGACTAACACATTTGTTTGATACTGCATTAGATTTCACAGGTCATATGTCACATATCAGGTGTGTGTAATGTTATCAGATGCAGTATTGTGGCCCCATTGCATATTATAGAAGAAGCTGGCATGTAAGCAGGGGTGTGTACACTTCTCATATCCACATGAAGCTTTGAAGGTTGCCAGTGTAACTGGATTTTATGGCACATACATGCACTGCTGATGAGATCTGCAAATAAAAGGTCAGGCATTAATTAATGACATCATACCTCATATCATCCCAGTTATGTGTCACACGAACACATAGGGGCTGTGAGCAACACAGCAAACATAACTGCCAGACATCTACACATTCAGCAATGGTCTGTATACTTGTGAGATATGGAGCACAGCACATACCAATGTGCTGTACAGGTGCACATAAATAATGTGTACATGGGTGCAGTGTGTTCTAGGGGAAGAGGCATCACCTAACACAACTCATGCATCACAGAGATGTATATTGTCGGTAACGATGATTACAAATGTCTGCAGTGCATGCTGTTAAGTGCCATATGTCATGCATATCAAGCCCTTAAGGCTAAACAACACACCTGATACGCTTTAATAGGCCAGGCTGAACAAGGAGAAGGTCACGGTGAGCTGCCTGTCCACTCCAAGGGCAAAATATGACTCAGTCATTGTCCATGCCATGTGTGTGTGAATGACCTGACTGACTACCTCCCAGGAACATACATGAAAGAGACAGAGATCTCTGAGCATGCAGCCAGAGCCCAGGCCTGACCTTGAGTAGCATCGATCAATTTCAACAATTGGCTTTAAGTATTGTTGTCATTCAAAGGGATCCCAATGCCCTGTCAGCCTGGGATGATACTCGACAAGGCCACGATAAGCCAAGCTATGGCTAGGCGTGCACCTTCTGTCCTGGATATTGGCTTTAGGCAAGGCTCAAAAGACAAACCCACCTCCAGGTATATCACAAGGGATAAGAAACTAAGAGTAATGCTTACAATGCCAGAAGTCTGAACCTCAAGATGCAACGCAGTCAAAACTCTCCCCTTAGCATGGAAAACATCATATGCGCAGTAACAGAAACCTGTCAGGCCCCCACCGAGAGCACCCAGCACTACAGGTGTACCTCATACCATGTGTTTTCAGCCCCAAATAAATATGAACACCTTTCAGGAATGCATATGGATCATAATGGCACTCATAAAATCGCCTAAGGCCAGCTCGAGAGAAAAATTGCACAGGAGGACACTAGATAATCACACATTTTTTTATTAGTTATTTATAGGAAGACAAAAATACACCAACCCACAGACTTTGCCAACATCCCAGCTGACAGGTTCAGTGTGCAACTCCTCCCCCAAAAGCAAGGCAAATATCGATATCTCAGCAGAGGGCTGCCCCCTCCATCTCATCTCAGATGCTCGCAGCCGCCCAAAGCAAACAACAACAGCATCAATGGACAGACGGGCTCGGTGTCCCAGGCCTACAAGAGCTAGCTCCAAGAAGAACCCAACCATAAAACTATAAACTAACTGTCTTACTACAGCTATCACCCCATAAGCCTGACTAGCTGGTCTGCAAAGCTATGGAAAGGATCATCATGGACCCCATAAATAAAGATATTGGGACCTGCGAGACTGGATGTCAATTTCTTTGAAACAGTCACCAAGGCCATGACTGAGGGAACGGGTCCACACAGCCTACCTGGCATTATAGATAAGCTCATCAGCTTAAATATAACCCCTATGTCTCTAGAGATGTTGGCAAAACTGGCTCAAGGACACAGAACCACATGGTTAGAATTGCTGGAGCCATGTCAGACTCCAACCAGTTACAAGTGGCATGTACAGGCCAACGGAAGGACTGTGGCTGACCAAGTTAAAAGCATCCTCCAAAAGGGCCTCATAGAAATAGACAACTGTGCCAGAGCCATGGTCTTCAAGCTAAACGCCAAAAAGTGTATAGTCATCCCGTTTGGCAAAAACAGTGTTTCCACAAATTACCACATAGTGGTAAATCCATTAAATACAAAAAAGAAGTAATTAGGGGGTTGGGGACCCCCTCGACAACCTCTCACATTTGAAGTCACGGCCAAAGTGGTTAGAAAAAAAAAATGAATTATATAGCCTAATCATGAAGAGGTCATCTAGATCAGGGAGGTCATCGATTATCAGGCCTTACTCATCATCATACATCCATAATTGAGATACAAACCCCCTTTGGGATGTACCTTACCGAACACCTGCAACTAACCTCAGCACTGAAAAATATAGGACATGCTGAGGACAGATTCATATAAGCAGGAGGCCTTCACTTTGGAATAAAATCCCCCAGGTCCAGGTTAGGCAGAGCTTTCATGACTCTTCAAGAGGGAATCTGGTGAGTGGATGGGAGATCATAGGGCGTTTACCCGGTATCACTTATGTATCACTGTTAGACAGAGGCACAATAACTAGCACCTCGAAAAAGGTAAAAAATTAATTTAATTGGGTGGCATGAACCTATGAACCTATGTCAACTGTCGGGTAATGAAAGGTCTGTGTAATATATTTGCACCACATCACCTGTAAGTGTGTGTGTGTGTGTGTGTGTGTGTGTGTGTGTGTGTTTGCATGTGTGTGTGCATGTGTGCGTGTGTGTGTGCGTGTGTGTGTGTGTGTGTGTGTGTGTGTGTGTGTGTGTGTGTGTATGTGTGTGTGTGTGTGTGTGTGTGTATGTAGAAGTAAACCATAACATACAGGTCTCAATTTAGATATCTTGTATGCCCCTCACAGGTGGGAAGGTTGATCAGGGTCCCTTCTGCAGCAAACTGATGTTAGTGTCCATACAGACTCTGACAATGATGATACACATAGTGAGGCACAGCCAGGATTATCAGGGGCTGCATTTGTGCTGTTGGTTGGCATCCTACTTTTATCCATCCCATTCTCGCATACAGTCACAATGCCAACACATACCTCATCACCAGTGGCCATAGATGAGGGCCAGTTTGCAGATAGTGTAATGGGACAGGAATGTGTGGTGACTATGGCAAGTGTGTCTGTATACAGCAGCCATAGCCAAATGTCTTGTGGAGTCCCACACAGGCAGATGGACAAGGGTGTTTATAGGAAGGCTGCTGGCCATCATGCCCCTGGCAGAAGTGCCATAGCAGGTGTCACCAGACACATGTTTTGGCCCATCATGGAGGCATAGGCACATATGGAACATGACACCAGAGATGGTCTGAGGCTCCAGTGGGCTACTCTTCCTGCTGTACATGATTACATCCGTGATCATGCAGATGGTCACTGTTATTTTACAGGGTTCATGGATAAACAGTTGGGTGAGATAGTGGGAATCCTCAACCATGTGGTGTTTGTGGTAGAGCATGTGGTGGGAGTAGGGTATCAGCCACATGGACATAGGTCAGGAACACCAGCAGGTGGAGGTCTACGTGGACATGTGACATCTCACTCCTGTTCCTGTAGTGGCAGTACCAGCAGCATCAATACAGTGGGATGCTGTCCACACCACAATGCAGCAGGCCACATGCACGTGGTTCTGGCTGGTCCAAACAGGGATACAGATGCAGTAGGCAAATGTCGTAATCAGGGGAGACTACTATAACTTGGCTTCTGCTTGATGGTGCCCATGCAACCCCTGGCAGGTGCAGTTCCCATTGCCATGGCCAGACACAGTGAACTGTACACCCTGCCATGTATGGTATACAGCTATCCAACATACACCTGTATAGGGCAGCCACATGGCTGAACTGGGGGAATCCATACACACAGACACACACACATCACCATCACAGCTAGAGCACCTCCATACCTACAAAACCGACATCTGCACAGGCCAATTAATGAACAAACCTCTAACCCACACACATATGTCAACCAAATGGCTCAGCCTAGGCCTCTGGTATACCCACACCACACCCTGTGCATATGATGATACCTGTGCCACATCCCTGTCATCCATACCAGCAATGCAGGGAGATGCTAATATGGTTCTGATGCATAGGGTGTATGCACAACAGCTGAGCAATGTAATGCTGTTTAAAATTTTGTCAGCTGGAATGTTTCATGCTTACACATCAGTTTGTGTTCTAGGTGTCTGTGTGTCAGGTGGATGTTGGTATGCTGTCCTTTCCTACAAGGGGTGTGGGACTGTGGTAACATATTGATTGTGTCATATCCTGGGTACAGCTAAACACAAGTGACAGGTCTTTATAACAGTTACTGCATGTGCCACATGGCTGATAGGTCTGAGAGGTGTATACAGGTGAGTGCATGGTGGCTGATGTAAGCAGCTATTCTACAGTGGACAATGGTAAGTGTTCTGGGTGGCACACACCAAATATTTGTGAATAACACACACACATGCAGGCTTTTATGTTGATGTGATATGCAGAGAATACTGTTCACATGGATGTACTTCATTGTGCAGAGAACTCATGTTGGCATTTGTAATTCCACCCAGACAAAATTGCCAGAACATCACATCAGTAAATAATCAGTCCACCAAATTTAATTTAATTGGAAATGGTACTGGCAGGGTATATGTCCTTTTCCCCAATGTACTGCAATCCTGGAGTTGGTATACATAGTTGTGCTAGTGTGGGGGGCATAGCTCCCCACATTGGAGTGTGTGGGGTGGCATAGATCCACACATAATGTGATTAACAACTACATAACCTGTTAACATAAACTTGGACAGTATAACAGCACACTAAGTGGGGACATACTCACAACAATACCCACAATGTGGGTTGGTGTGCCCACAACAAACACACCCAACTATGCATACCAACTCCAGTATTGATGTACAGCTGTACAATGGGTAAAAGGGCATTTACACATCCACTAATATTTTTGATGGAATGATTTTCCGCAAGATAATTGCTTTGCAATGTTAACGTTTGTCATTTATTTCTTGGACAGATGATCTCCTGGTAAATATATTTTCTGCAAAATGAAGTAGATCCCTTCACATTCACCCACACTTATTTGGCAACATTGAGATTAGAACCCTTACATAAGAACGTAGTGCTACTATTGTGTTTTGCCTTACTTGAACACACCACAGAGAATGTAGGGTGAGATGTGTCCCAAGCTTCCTCTAAAGTGAACACCATCACCAGGCCTTGGACATTATGGTGGTGGGGGATGTAAAGGGTGTTAATGGACAATACGTAGTATAATATGCTCTCATTTACACATTGACAAACACATACAGTCATAGACACATTTGACAGACCTGTGTTTAGCAGTGCTGACTACCTTGTCAGTGAGTCCATACTGTTACATAGTTTGTGACCCCAGCACATGGATCATTGGGTGAAGAGTGTCATCACTTACCTGTATGGCTGATGGTCACAGCAGTCCTTATACAGTGGACCTTGGGACATGTACTGAGAGTACCATGGTGAAATGACCGTAATACCAGCACACCCACCCTACATTGGATATTGTACTCACTGAAATCCATGATAATGCTTTGACATACCCACAGTCACATATTGACCAGGACTGCAATGCAAACCCTTGTCTATCTAATTATTGCTACTGCAGGGATATGCATTTATTGCACATGCCACAGGGATAGTAGGCTGAGGGTTTTGTCATGGTTCTCAATGTCAGCAACATTACCATCCCTTATAATGTGTGTGGTCTTGGAATGCTGTCTTCTACAAATATGAACACACACACAACTGCACACACATACATGCACACACATACTCACTTTTGCCAGGACTCAGAGGGTAAACCACACCTATCTACCCATTTGTAGAACACCCAAACACTGTAATACCCAGTACTGCACACACAAACACATTTGTCAGTACTGAGGTACATAGATGCCTGTGTTCCTAGGTGTGTACCAGACTATTGTCCAAGGAGAGATGAGACGTAGGGCATGTGCATACACTGGTATCATGGCACCTGATATTTGTCAGCAGGCCCTCTATCACCTGATTCCACTTGAGTGATCCCCAGGGAGACAGTTATATTCAACATCCACTCATCTGGTTTTCTCTTGAAGAGGGCCAATGAGGTGCTCCACTTGACATGTATGCAATACATATTGCATAACACGGCCAGTGTCTGGGTTGAGACCTGGACACAAACATGTTCTGTTGACTGTGGTAGTCTGGTTGAGGTATCCATGGCATGTGATGCATACAGACTGGGGTTTCCCAGCTGTGGCATGCATAACCCAGCTGGGCAGACATGTCAGTGTCAGTCAATCAGAGATTTCCTGTAAGCAGCCATGATGAATATCTGGCATTTGCACATCTGTACAGAAGACAAACAGACAGTAGATAGTCAACAGATTATGCATTAGGATGAATGTTTTGACAGATAGATGTCTGACACTGATAGGTATGTCATTACTACATTACAGCAGTCCTCATTGACATGTCCATAAAAACATGGTAGTCTACAGTTACTGTCAACATAGCATATCAATATCCATTAGGAGATACATAAACACATATAGCTCAAACACCAACAACATGATAGTCAGTACTCAGAGTCCAGCTTTGCATGCAGGGGTGTATGTTCAAGTACTACAATCTGTAATCCACTCTTACTTAGAAAAGCACTGTTAAAAGTTGTAACGTAATGATACCATACATGCAGGTGTGCCTGCATATAATGTGGAATAGTACCCAAGTATGAAACACATACACAGAGAAAGGATTGTGGTACTACACATGTATACGCAGGTGTCCCATACAGTGTACTCACACCCCTTGCTACTGTAAAGGCAGCACATAGAAGCATGTTATGTAAATGGACTTAAATACAGATATTAAATATATCATTAACCTGCTATTTGATCAGACTGGAATGTGATCATTGGTTACCAGGGCTGGGCTATGTATAGCAGGTGTAAGTATTGTGTAAATTTAGATGCTATGCGGATTTGCGCACTAGTAAGCGAAGCCTACACAGTGTAAGCACGTATTCATTTAACCATAAGTTGGCAGAGCTTAGCTTCACGCAAACCCCCTTAAAGCCACTTTAAAGTGCCTTAATCACCCTATCTCCCCAGCAACAAAATTAATAGCCCATACAGCTCTTGAACCCAAAACCCTGCACAGTATACTCACAGCACTTAACTACTAAGCCATCTGAGCTGTGAAGATGTCTGTTGCTTTTTTCAAATATATCATTCAGTACACATACTGAATAGTAGTGAACAACTGTGTTTACCACTACAATTGTTTAGTACTTGTAAGTGAAAATAGTGTTGAATCAGTCATGGTCTCATATGTAAATATAGACATATCAGATTAATATGGTGTGATACATCTGAGAAGGTTTTTACAACATGCATGTGTATACATAAAAGAATATGTATATATATATATATATATATATATATATATATATACATATATATATATATATATATATATATATATATATATATATATATATATACACACATCTCTCTTTATATATATATATATATATATATATATATATATATATATATATATATATATATATACATACACATATATATATATATATATATATATATACATATATATATATATATATATATATATATATATATGTATGTATATATATATATATATATATATATATATATAAAACATATGCCCATGACATGCAGTGGAGTCATACCTCAGCACCATAACTGTCAACCTCTTAGTATAAGGGAATGTAATATACATATTGCAGTTATAAATGTAGAATGTTGCTACAGTGACAGGGGTTGTGTCAACACACGTCACAAATGTTGTGAAGGAAGACTCTTCTGAAACTGACATGTACAACAATAGTTATTGACAAACATCATAAAATCATCATACTGAAGTAACACACAAATCACAGGTATGATCCTGTGGAATATAGTAGAAATATTAGCAATAAACATGGACAATCTTAAAGTATCTGGTCAGTCATGAGGTATAAACAGAACTCCTTAGTGCAAGAAATGTGGAACAAGACTGACAAAGGGGATGTTTAAACCCATGAGAATGGGGATATATCACAAATACTGAAGTAGATAAGCTCACACAGTTGATGCATTCACACCCTCCTGTCTGTCCTAACACATATTAACTGGAGGGGCAGATGTCCCAAGCCCACATATGTCCCACTAGTTAGTGACATACATCTTCACAGCATCCCACTGCTTTGTCAGAAATACACAACACATATGGTGGGCAGGCAACAGCACATCTGACAAATATCTGGACATAACATCACACTAGGGTAAATACTCTGAGCTGCTAGGCATGTCACCAAGCACTGTCAACACTACAGACAGACTGCCACAACACTAGCCCAATTTACCTATGGGGGACTACACATGTAATCGCAAATGTAGCAGGCACTACAGGCATGTAACAGTACAGAGTAACAGCCACCAGTGTGAAAGTACATACCCACAACCAATGTCAACACAGTCACAGTCACATAATGGTAAGCCTAAGTAATAGTACAGTATATGGACTGTGTGAACAAAAGCCATCGTTATGTTTGCCACTCACACACTAACCCTACATATACTGGCCAAATTCACAGTGCAGTCTGATGCCTGACTGTGGTATGGAACATGTCTCAGTCTGGCCCTACAAACATATAGGATGATAGGGTATCAGAAACTGGAGCAGCATGCAACATCAGATAGAACAGGACCAAGAACACTGATATCTACCCCAGTCTGTACACAGGCCAAATAACATATTGACAATACACTGTTACATAATACAGACACTCTTTCAACAATCACCATAAGTACACAGACCTCACTAGTGTACAGACTACAACAGAATGTCCAGGTTTTGTCCTCAAATATTAGTCCTGCTATACATTACATGTCTGGCAGTCTGATATATCACTGGCTTGATATCAAGAATTATGTCAGTAAATAATGATATACTGTACATATCCACCTCTCAGTGCATGACATGTGAACAAAGGGTGACAGACTTAGGTTCATAGGTTCATAGAGGTACAAACACAAGGCCAATATTGCCAAATTTCAGTTATAAACTAAGAACATTGCTGGTGTAACAGGGTTTGTAGTGACATATCCCTTCTGAGGGATGTGAAGTCAGTAAGACACATGGATGCTACCATTTACTGACTACAAACATCAGAGTATGCTGCTGCATTTATAAAGACAGAAAATGTGTAAGTAACACACCAAATCTGAGATTCCAAACTCTGGCCAGTCTGCAGATAGCCATACAGGTGAGAGTATTCTCAACCACATAACACTGTCATGTCAGACTTTAAATCATGCAAAACAGCCATATCCACACAAACCCTGTTAAACCAACATTACTTCAAATGTAGAACAGCAATACTTATATTATGTCCCCATGTCTGGAACATCCACCTCCAGTTTGTTGGCTTGTCTCTACAGTGTTTGTTGTAAGAGTTATTACCAACTACCATCTGTGATTCTGTTTGTCAGACACCCACATGAATTCCTGCTCACAGTGAAGGAAAAGGGCAAACACCCACCTGCAAGAATGTGTTTCCATGCAATTGGCTATAGGAATGATGCCACAGCTGTTCCACATGCAGTTAGCAAGTGAGGGACTCCAATTTGTGCACAGACCATCAGCTGATGATGAGCATTACCTACCAAAGTCAAGCTGCTGCCTATGGAAAACAGATGTATTTTTCCACATCTAACAGAGGGGGGTAGAGAGTGAGAGAGACAGAGAGAATGAAAGAAAGGAAGATAGAAAGAGCCAAGTGTGTTTGTGTATGATCTGTGGGTGGAGAGAGGTATCTGGGTATTATAATGGTTGGTATGGTATATATACATTATGGCTGTGGATTGTATACAAAAATCTCTATGTTGTTTGACAACTGTTGGCCTTGTAATGTGACATTTGGACATATGGGTCCTCAATATGAAAATGTAGCAAAACCCACCCTCCAATCAATCCTGTTATTACACAATCACACCAACCTCCACACAGGATACTGATGAGATGCACACACACACAAACTTGCCAGTACTGGGTTTCAACCCCCTACCAAGGGTATATACTGCTACTACAGTATTACACATTTACCACATGCACCACAGAGCTTACATGTTGAATGACTGTCCAAAGGTATCTTTGAAAGTGAGTGACATCAGCAGCAGGGCTAAAGGAGGGGTATGGGAAATGTAGTAAGTATGTATGTCTACAAAATCAGCTGTTATCAGAGACACACGCATTTTCATAGTTGCCAGGACCAGGAGTTGAACTTCTACCTAATTAGTTTGTTACACTATGGGGCTACACAGTTGTCGCATGCACCACAGAGTTTACATACTGAAAAGCTATCCAAAGGTATCTTTGAAAGTGAGTGACATCAACAGCAGGGCTAAAGGAGGGGTATGAGAAATGTAGCAAGTATGTATGTCCACAAAACCAGCTGTCATCAAAGCCACGGATTCTCACAGTTGCCAGAACTAGGATTAGAACTCCAACATATCTACATTGCTACACTATGGTAATGCACAGTTATCACATGTGCCACAGAGATTACATGCTAGAAAGCTGTCCAAAGGTATATTTGAAAGTGAGTGACATCAGCAGCAGGTTTAAATGAGGGGTATGGAAAATGTAGTAAGTGTGTATGTCCACAAAATCAGGTGTCATTAAAGATACACACACACACGCACATTTTCACAGTTGCCAGGACCAGGATTAAAACTCCTATCTACCTAGTTTGCTACACTACAGTATTACACAGTTACTGCACACACCACAGAGTTTATGGGCTGAGATTTTGCCAATGGGTTATTTCAAGATGACTGACATCTGTAGGAGTGCTAAAGTAGGGCAATGGGAGGTGTAGTGAGTGTGAATGGCCTCAAAATCATTCTTCTCCAAACACACACACACACACACACACAGTTTAACAATTGCCATCTCTGGGATTAGAGCTCCTATCTAACTAGTTTACTACACTACAGTATTACACACTTATCGCAAACACCACACAGCTTATAGAGCTGAGACTTGCCCAAGGGGTTATTTCAAGATGATTGACATTAACAGGGGTGATAACATGGACAAGGGGAAGTGCAGTGTGTGTGAATGGGCCATAAATTATTCCTCTGGAAACACACACACGCACACACACACACCACACACACACACACACACACACACACACACACACACACACATACAACTTCACATTTGACAGGACTGAGTTTACATATACTACATGAATACTTATTTGTACTATCATGTGACACAGTTATCAAAGCACCACAGATGCTATAGGGCTGAAGGCTACCAAAAGGAATGTCTACAGTGATTGACATCAGCACATCATGTGATATAGGCCAATTGGATGTGTAGTGGGTGGGAGAGCCCTCATAATGGCATTCTCTCTGTCAATGTCTGTCTTTCTGTTCCCCGCATCTCTGTCTGTGTATATTTGACATATTAAATTCTGTTGGCCTTAGATATGTGTGAGTATTCCTATCCAGTGTGTGTGTGTGAAGCATAATTGGTGTGTAATTTGGTGTGTGCACAGACATCTGCAGATGACATATATGTATGTCCACTGTGTTGTCAGACATGGGATTCATTTCTCTTAGTGTAGGAGCATGCCCAGTATGACCTTCTGTATTGAGTGTGTGAATCCATTCCAGGTAGGCTTGTACTTCAGTTTAGGCTTTGGTGTTCTACACCTACAGCTAGCAACCTGTTTCTGCAGGATATCTGTAGATTGGTTGACAGTATGGAGTCACAATGGGCGAAAGATAAGGGGATACTCTAACTATTGCTGACTGTGCTGCTTGTGTTACATGGTTGGTGTTAGCAGAGATATTCAGATATCTACTGTTTTACACTGTGATGTATTATGTCATCAACTACTGACAGATAAGATTAATTTCTCACAGTTATTTACCGGGAAATACAGGATGAATGCAGCTGAGTCCAGTATTTTGGTTCACAGCCTACACACTCTTGCACACTCATGCCATTCTGGAGGAGTAGCTACAGACACATGCTGATGGGTCTGTGTATGTGGCCCAGCACCTTGGTAGTATGATGGCTGAGGATCCCTTTCTTGTACATATATCGACTTAGAGTGGCCATATCTCTTAGCTGTACAGATTCACCCGGATTACCCAGAGGCAGGGCTCATATAGCTGGTCAGTTCCTCTTCACACTGTGTTTTATGAGCAGGTTTGTAGCCACCCATTCCTGGTTTTGCAGGCGGGGGCAGTATGGACACACATCAGAGTTTCAGACTTCACACACTCCATGACGTCCATGATTCTGCACCCCCATCTGTTATTCTGTCCTCTTCCTAACATTATGCAAGTGATATCTGAGATATAGCCCTATAGTTGGCCCTTCATCCCAGCAGTATTTAATGATTGGTGCACAGTTCATGAAGTAGGACATGGGGGGCATGCTACTGGGATTTTTGAACATGGCCTTGCATTTATGTTCTGGTGACTATTTTTGTTGTTAGTTAGGACCCCATGAGATACCATACACTGACACTACAGATGAGGCACAGGCCTTTGACAGAGGACTGTAGCCCATTTGGTAGTGATGCAGGCCATCTGTAGCAGGCCAGTGCATTCTGCCACTCCAACATTCCTAGGCTGCAAGCCAGTGGATTTCCCTGGGGTGACAGGGTAAGTGTGCGATGTGTTACTGGCAATACTTCCTGTCCATATTGGTCCATTGATCAGGATGCAGGCAGGGTGCTGCTTACAGCTAGGGATACACCTGCATAGGACACATATTCAGCATGCTACATTCTGTGGGTATCCCCATACAGATGGTTGGCCATACTGTACTCATTCCCAACAGCAAGGATATGACCTGTGATAAACCTCTGGCTGATAGTGGGGTGAGCTGTGTGCATGTGTGGCATGGAAGCTACTTGCAGCTGACTCACAGATAAACCTGGGACATTCCCCTTATGCTGCCTTGTGCTGGGACATAGGCAGTCTCTCATTACTTCATAACTGTGCCTTGTGTGGTCTGCCAGTAGCTGTCCAGTAACTGCTGCTATCCCATTCAGCCACCCGATTCCCTTGCATGCTCGTGTCCATACCATACATACAACTATCATAACATACTACGCCATTCAGTAATTGATAGGAAGGGTGACATACCTTGTGGCTGGGCCAGTACTGAGGATGGTGCTGGAGGGCTGATTTTGTCAGATGCACATAGTAAACTAGCTATACATGGTAAAGCACAGGTAGTGTCATATTTGGCATTCCTTTTACTGTATGTGCAAGTCAGAGAGAGGTGTCATTCCCTGGGTCCCTACCGTATCAGTGTATGTGCTATGCATTGCCTCTTTGTCAAGGCCTGGGCATACTGGGCATGCCTCTTTCTGCCTACAGGGGCAGGCTCAGGATGTTTCTCCTCCGAGTTCCTCTGTGCCTGTGCTGGCCCAGGCAATGGTGGGGGCTGTATGGGCCTGGCCAGTGCTGTTCCTTCTGCAGCTGTTTCCACAGGATCATATTGAGTAGCATCGCACATACTATGAACACTTGTGTACATATAGCTGGAGAGCACTGAAAGGCTCCACCAGATATGTCTAGGCAGTGTAACAGTGACTTAAGCATTCCAAACACATGCTCTACAATGATTCTGGTTTGTGTGTATGCCTCATTATGGCGTTCTTGTTCAGGTGTGTGTGCATTTCTGAGGGCATCAGCCATGGCTCCAGTGAGTAGCCAGCATCCCCCACTAGGTGGCCATATGGGATGTCCTCATTGGCAAATGACTGATACAGCTGTGTCATATGCCAGATGTGGGAGTTGTGATAGCTTCCAAGGCTGCCAGCACACACATTTCTGATAATACCCTGGGCATTGCACATGATCTGGCAGTTGATGGAGGGGATGCCCTTGCGGTTTATGTAGACCCTACCCCACTCGCCAGATGGTGCTTTGATGTATATATATGCATGCAGTCTATAACACCCACTACCTCAGGGAATGCTGCTATTTGGTGGAAGAGATGCATATTGCTGGTCAACGTCTCATGGGTTTTGAAGAAATATATGTGTTCACCGACATGCTGACATGGCATCCAGGAACTGCTGGAGTATCCTGGATGCTGATGGCTGTGAGATCCCCATGATATCCCCAGTTGGCCTTTGGAAGGTACCTGTGGCTAGTATTCTTAGGCCTACACATGCCTTGGTATTCACTGGGATGGGTTCCCCTATGTTGGTTCTGTGTGTGAGGCGGGGCAGGCACAGCTCAACAATTTGCTGTAGAATATCCCTGTCCACCCTATAGCGCTCCACTATCTCCAGCTCATGCAGCCCCTGGTAGGTTACCCTGGGTCTGTACACTCTTGTCTTTTTCCTCACTGTGAGATGGTCGTCAGCATTCACATCATCACCACCCTCAGCCTCTTGCACATATTGATGTATGAGAGAAACAGCAGCCCCTATCATTTTGTTAGTTTTGTCAGGTAAAATTTCCCCATCTGTGTACACCAGTGGTGTAGAGTTTGTGGGAAAAACTAGACTGAAAGGTGTTTTCATACTTTATAGTTGTGTGCTGGGCTTCTACCTGTGTAGTTGGCTGATTCTGATACATTTTGCCTGCCAACTATGCTAGTTCTTCTTGATTGCCTTCCTACTGCTGTTTCCCTTTCCCACTTCCTCCCTATTTAAGCCATGAGGCATGCCGCGCATACCTGGTGCTGAAATGTAAACAGTTCTGCTGTTTCTTTTTTTTTTTTCTTAGGTCCGCTACGTGCCACATACCCATGTAAGCACTTTTAAGCAGAAATGGCCCCTCCCTGGATGTGAACACATTCTGCATTTCTAGGAATAAGACAATACAACCTGAGACACAATCCTTTCCTTAGCTGTGCTTAGCTAAGTGCAAACACGGGCCACAGAGCTCCAGTGAGCTTACAGCAAGCATGACACATCCCCTTATGAAGTCATTCAGCTCTTAGACTTGCACTGTGTTATTCCTGTGCCAACACTGTTAGGTACAAGCTGACACTTTGAAGAAATCTGTGATTGTCTGAAACTCCCCTCATTTGCATACCCCAGTGTGTAGGTCGTTAGTTACTGTACTTAAACAGACCCTTTCCCCTTGACAACCACTGCTCCTGGGTATTGTTTACATTCTGCATGCCATTGACTATAATGGCAAAATGCAGAATTCACTTAAAATTAACTATTCCCATTTTTTTTGTCATGATCTTGTTTGTGTTCTGCTGCCCTAAGCTTAAAGGGCCAAGATTGGCCCAAAAAAAAGTAATTAAAAAAAAGTCAGTTTTTAATGCAAATGGCCTTATATTTGGCCATTGGCATGTGTATTAAACATAGTACATGCTTTTACATGAGCTGTCATGCCTCCGATTTGTCAGATGCAGAAATGTATTCAGTTACTAGCAGAATACTGACACTGCTGTTATACAGAGTCCATGCAGGTTGGTGGATTGCAAAAATCACCTAATTTTCATGATTGTCACCAGCAAATGAAGTGATTTGCATATTTACTGGTTTTCCATGCAGGAACAGTGTAGGGCCGCTTGTGCACGTGAAAACGACACTTTCCTGGATCGCTCGGTGACCATTTTCCATGCAGGAGCTCCTATACTGTTCTTGCACCCCTGAATCCCAGGGAATATCTGTTACTGATTTATTGCCTGAAAACAGAATACCAAAATTGTGTTGTTTCGAAGTTATTAATGTCTGCAATTTATATTTCTACTTCAGCATGCTTACTGCACTAGAGCAACTATCCATAACAGATTAAAATTAAAATGGCTACTAGCAGCCAAGACAAGTTTATATGTTACTAAGCATATTTTAAAAACATAAAATGATGTTTCTAAGGCATAAGCCAATTCTTTGATGCCATAAAATACCATACAAGGAAATAAAATCCCCTAATTTTCCTATGCTAACATACTCTCAAGTCATATAACTGTACAAACTCTGCAAACAACTTCAGGACTCAGTGCTATTACATATCACTAGTGAAACAATATTTAACATTACATATTATTTATTTAAAATGTGTTTTTCCTGAATAACTACACTACATAATAGAAATAAAACTCACACAATGATCAGGAATACTGGTTTACTAGTAAGAGACTTACCCACTAGTGTCACTATGCTCTTATGCTCTTATAAGAAATTCCATCATTCCCTGCACTAAAATGATGTTTGCTGCTTAATAAGGCACAGATGACTGCAGTGTGTCACAGGGTATCAACACTTTTCTGGCATAAGATTCCAGCTTCATCTTGAGCCTCACACTGCATTAGGGGAATGCTAGTATCAGAACAGTCTGTGACATTCCCACTTAATTATAAATCTCAGTGTGTACTTTGGCTGTAACTCATGAGAGCTTCACAAAAGACATATATCTTAATCCTGTTAACATTCAGATAAAAAGTCTAGTGAGAACATAAGCAAACATGCATTCATTGTATATCAAGTCTGTTTAAATGATCCATGCTTAACAGTTCATTGTACTAACATCCATAATGCAGCAACTATGAAAACAAATACCTACAACTGATCTTGGTTCTGGAAATCTTCTGAATGAATTGATTCAAGTTCTTATATTATTTATTTCTATCTTCATTTGTTAATTAATATTTTCAAAAGGTTGAGATGACTCAAAACATGCATAAAGAAAAGCTCTACTCCTCCATTACAAGCAGGCATCGTGTTATAACACTGTAACTGAATTTGCTGTTGCCTGCCTCACTTGGTCCAATATAAAAAGTTCTATAAGAGTGTTACTCTTATAGATCTGTTATACAGTCAAGAATTGATATGGTATAGGTTCATAGGTTCATAGGTTCATACTGGGCTATCTGCCCTAGAGCATTTACAAGCCTAACCAGAGTGTGTTTGGCTTTCGCCACCCATTTTAAAATGAATTTTGCTATGCCCTTTTTGAGGTTAGTATACTGTGCATCTGTCTAACAGTGACACAGAAGTGATACCCGGAGAACCAGTAAATCTCCCATCCACTCATCAAAATTCAAAATTCCTCTTGAAGAGAGTCAATGAGGAGGACTCTGCCTAACCTGGACTGGGATTTTATTCCAGAGTGAAGGAGCCTCTGGGTTATGAATCTGTCCCTCCAGCATGTCCATGTCCTATTGTTATTTCATCAAGCTACAAGGTTCAAGCGTCTCGATGGGATTTGGATTTTCTGAGGTGCAGCATGTCCATTAATCCAGATTGGCTTGGCTTTATCGTCAGGCACAGATCGCCTCTGAGCAGGCGGTATGCCACTGAGACTGGAGTTTCTTTAACCGGGCAGCATATGGCATCTGTTTGAGCCCTTTGATCCTCTTGGTGAGGTACTTTTGGGGTCTTTCCAGTTGCTGCAGGTGCTGGGTAAGGTTAAAGTACATCCTGGCATACTCAATTATGGGCCTGATGAGGGATGAGTAAAGAGGCCCGATGACCTCCCCTGATCTAGATGTGAATCCTTTCATGATTAGGTGGGCTATATAAAATGATTTTCTAACCGCTTTGACAACGTGGTTGTCGAATGAGAGATTGCTATCAACTTGGGTCCCCAGGTCCATAATTACTTCTTCTGTACTTAATGGATTACCGTCTGTGTAGTAATTTGTGGGCACTTTGTTTTTGCCGAAGGGGATGACTATACACTTTTTGGCGTTTAGCTTGAGGCCATGGCTCTGGCACCAGTTGTCTGTTTCTATGAGGCCCTTTTGTAGGATGCTTGTGTCGGCTGGAGAGTGGATCATGGCGCCCAGTTTGCAGCCATCTGCGAACTTGGTCAGCCACAGTCCTTCCGTGTTGGCCTGTACCTCCGAGAAATATATACCGAACAAGAGAGGTCCCAGGACTGAGCCTTGTGGGACGCCACTTGTAACTGGTTTGGAGTCTGACATGGCTCCAGCAATTCTAACCATGTGGGTTCTGTCCTTGAGCCAGTTTGCAACCCATCTAGTGACATAGGGGTTTATGTTTAAGCTGGTGAGCTTACCTATAATGCCCGAGTGGGGTATTGTATCGAAGGCTTTTACGAGGACCAGATAGGCTGTGTGGACCACCTTCCCCTCATCAATGGCCTTGGTGACTGTTTCAAAGAAATCTACCAGGTTTAAGAGGCAGGATCTGCCCTTAACAAAGCCAAACTGGGTAGGATCCAGTGTCTGCAGGTCCCCAATATCTTTATTTATGCGGTCCATGATGATCCTTTCCATAGCTTTGCAGACCAAGCTAGTCAGGCTTATGGAGTGATAGTTTCCAGGATCCGTTGAGGCACCACCTTTGTGGAGAGGGACCACTGTTGCTGTACGCCACTCTTTGGCTACATATCCTGTATTAAGGCTGAGATTGAACAGTAGTTTTATGTTTGGGTTTAGTTCTTCTTGGAATTCATGTAGGACGCAGCCCAGGACACCATCTGGTCCCATTGATGCTGTGTTTTTTGCTTTGGAGAGGGCAGCTCTTACCTGAGCATCTGAGATGTCGGGGGGGGGGGGCAGCACTCTGCTGGGACAGATATTTGCCCTTTTGGTGGGGAAGGAGGGGAGAAGTTTGCGCTAAACCTGTCAGCTAGGATGTTGGCAATGTCTGTGGGTTCAGTGTATTTTTTGTCATTTTGGACTAATTCTGAGCATATCTGGGAATTCCCACCCAGGTTTCTAACATAACTAAAGAAAGCCTTGTGATTATCCTTAGTGTCCTGTGCAATTTTTCTCTCGAAGCTGGCCTTAGACGATTTTATGAGTGCCCATAGTTTTTTGCTAATACTGATCAGAGATGCCTTCCCTTTTTGGGATTTTTCTCTATCATGTAGTAGCTTCCCCCTTCTATTGTATAGTTTGTTTATGGCTGGGGTTCACCAGACAGGACGCCTGCCTTTGGAGGATTGGGTCTTGGTTTTGTTTGGGATTGCATGATCCATGCATTCCTGAAGGTGTTCATAGAATGCGTTTATAAAGGATTCTGCGGTCTGGGCCGTATTTTCCACAGGCCCAGGGGTTTGAAGGATTCCACCTCGGTTTTGAGGAGTGTGAAATTTGCTTTAGAGAAGTTTTTCACTGTGATTTTCTGGGCAGGGGCTGGGGTCAGGATGTGAATATCTAGTGAGATTAGTTTATGGTCTGATATTACCAGTGAGGGATACACTTCTGGTCTGGAGCATAGAGTCCCCATGTTGGTGATGATCAGGTCCAGTATGTTTTCCCCTCTTGTGGTAGTGGTAACAAGCTGTTCCATAGCATTTGAGTTTATAAATTCTAGGAACCTTTGGGCTAGGGTGTTGGAGCTAGAGTAATGCTCCCAAGTCTATGTTTGGGTAGTTTAAGTAGTCCAATATAATGGTGCTTGGAGAGACCTTCATATTTTCCAGTGTTCTCAGGAAGGCCGAGTGGGGTTCCTGGGTTTGGGAGGGTGGTCTGTAGCAAGCTATAAACTGGAAGGCAGTTTTACCCAGTGTTAGTTGCACATGGATAGTCTCTGATGCTTCGTGCTGTGCCACCAACCTGGAGGTGTGGGTATCTTTGACGAATATTGATACCCCCCTCCTTTTGTTGTTCGGTCCAAGTTTTGGGGCTGAAAAACATGGTATGAGGTATAACCTGGTACTGTTGGGGTGCTCTTGGGAGCCTTGAACCAAGTTTCTGTTACTGCACAGATATCGATGTTCTCCATGCTAAGGAGAGTTTTGAGTGCGTGCATCTTGAGGTTTAGACTTCTGGCATTGAGTAGCATTACTCTTAGTTTCTTATCCCTTGTGATACCTATAGAGATGGGTTTGTCTTTTGAGCCTTGCCTAAAAAAGGCACTATGGGGGTGGCAAGAGCCTTTGCCAATATCCGAAAGCCCAGGGGTGACAGGTGCAAACCATCCCTAGTGAAGCATCGTGGCTTGTCGAGCATGTCATCCCAGGCTGACAGGCATTGGATCCCCTTTGAATGACACCAATACTTAAGTCAATTGTTGAAATTGATCATCTTGTCTTCATATTGTGGCATCATTCTTGGTGAGGGTAAGATGCTACTCAAGGTCAGGGTCATACCGGCCTGGGATACATGCTCAGAGAGCTCTTGTATGTCTCTTTTCATGTAGTCCAGGGAGGTACATCTCAGGTCATTCATACCAGCATGGACACTGACTGAGTCATATTTGTACTTGCCTTGGAGTGACCTGAGTGCTTGGGTTATGTGGCGGATCCTAGCGCCCGACAGGCAGCTCACCGTGACCTTCTCCTTGTTCAGCCTGGTGAGCGGGACGTCAGTGTGCCTGACGACGATGAGTCACCTATTACAAGTGTATCAGGTGTGTTGTTTAGCCTTAAGGGCTGTGACTGTTCAGCACACTGGCTTTGTGAGCTATGTGTTGTTGCGTGTTTTGTTTTGGGGTAGCGGTTGCTTGGGTGTCTGCTTTGGAGGTCTCTGTTGCTTAGGCAGATTTTTATTTAGAGCCTCCGAGTATGTTTTTGTGTGTTTATGTGTTTGGTTTGCTGTCGTGGTAGGTCTGTGTGAGACTGGAATTGTAGTGAGTGTGGTTTCCTTCTCCTCCTGACTGGCCATTACTGAGGTGAGAGAGCTTAGCCTCCAGTTTGGGTATATGGTTGCATCTCTCACATGTGTTGGAATTTGTTGGGAGGAGGAGAGGGTTGTCTGTGTACATAAGGCAGTTGTAACATTGCCTCAAGATTCCCAGATTCACCAGCTGGACCGGAGAGGAGATTGACAACTGACCTTTGGACATGCTAGAATAGTATTGGGAATTCCTTTATAATTGAAAAAAGGGCCAATGGGGAACAAGGTACTCAAGGGGAGTTTGTGAGGGTGTAGTGCTTTTAATTTTTTAGTGCTAACTTATATAATTGCTTTAGTGAGCAAGTGTCAGGCTTTAGAGTAGGAATAGGGTGTTTATTATGAGAACTAGATCATTTCTAAGGGAAAAAAGTGAAGAGCAGACTTTGTGGAGCAGAGAATGGTTTAAACCCAATTAAGTGGTGTCCGATGCTGCGCTATGTGCAAAATCGCGCAAAGCCACGCTAAAGCGGGTTTTATACAGGGGGGACTTGAAAGAGCTACAAATTGGCCTAAAATGGTCAATAGACTAACAGATTCGTATGCTGGGAACACTCCTCCAGGGATAGATAGGCTGCTCTAAGCTCCCCACTGCCACTGTTGAACAAAGAAGCCTCCCTGTATCCAAGAAAGGAAATGGGCAACACAGGAACTTTCCAAAAGTCCAGAATACAGCAAAGCCTGTATTTGGACTACTCTAGGTCAGGAAAGTTGGGAAACAATGATAATTTTTTTTTTCTTTTTTGCAACAAACAGCAGGAAAATACAATAAATAAGTAACACAGGCTAGCACACTTGAGTGTGTAGCCTCAACAGGTAAATGCAACAAACAGGGCAAACTTTAAAAGTGCAGGTGCAAAAACAATTTTAAACAGTTTAAAACAGTTCAAGAAGCAGAAATACTTGCAGTTTAGCTAGATCGGACAGTCACCCAGGTAGTAGTAGCAAAGAAAAACACTTTTATCAGGTTAGCAGTCGCTCTTTTAGCCTCTCTTCTGCTAGCACCACTCTGCAGGACCACAAGGAGCTTGGCTGAATAGTAACAATTGCAAAAACCGCGCCAAAGCAGGTTTTATACAGGGGGACTTGAAAGATCTAGAAATTGGCCCAAAACAGCCAATAGACTACCAGATTCTTGTGCTGGGAACACTCCTCCAGGGATAGATAGGCTGCTCTAAGCTCCCCACTGCCACTGGTGAACAAAGAAGCCTCCCTTTATCCAAGAAAGGAAATTGACAACACAGGAACTTTCCAAAAGTCCAGAATACAGCAAAGCCTGTATTTGGACTACTCTAGTTCAGGAAAGACGGGAAACAAGGATATATATATATATATTTTTTTATATTTTCAATGATTTGATTTTTTAAATAGAAAAGGTAACATTGACAACATGTCCTTTACCAGAGTATGATTAAATCTCATATGCAATCACAATAAATCCAAGAAAACTGGCTTTATTTTATGACTGCCATAATATTTAACTAGTAGTTTCTAACAGAAATACAAGATTTCTTAGACTTCCATAAAAATGTTGAAGTTTCTGATGTGATCCTATGGGGCTTTATGAAAGTATATTTATATGACAAATGATCTGCTTGGTATAACAAGAAAAGAAAACAATGGGATAAGTGCCAACCCAGTGGTTGGTGTTCTGGGTATGCACTTAGACCGTAGCCTTACCTTTGACTACCACATGGCCATAGTGTTGAGGAAATCGTTTTATGTTATATAAATTATGGGCATAGCATCTAGGTCCAAAGAGGTCATTATCCAACAATACTCTGCCCTTATAAGACCAATTATAGAGTAAAATGCTCCCTTCAGTAAGACCAGGCATGTGCAAAACTAGAGTTATCTCAGCGGTACCTTACAAGAAGAATTCATGGCATAACAAACCTGCCATATCCACAGCACCTTAAAGCCCTTTCCCTCTACTCAGTCTCCTATAGATTGCTGAAGGATGATCAATGCCTAGCATACAAGCCATCCACAAACCTCACACTTATGAATTTTCTGATTACTCATAAATCAAATAGTACCATGAATACAAGGTTTAAGGACCTAAATTTTGCCTGTGACTTAAACAGAACATGCTGAAGAGACAAATATATATCACAGAGACTGCTCCTTCTGTGGAACAGGTTTCCCATCCAAGTGAAACTGAGTTCATCAAATACCCAATTAAAGTAAAACCCAGACCAGTGTATGGGGAGCAGGAAATTTACATCAGGCCTGGCATGCATGTCACTATGGACAGAGGTAGCTTATAAGTGACTCTCAATGTCCTGTTTGCATACGGAGCATCATTACTCTTTCAGGAAAATTTGGCTGCACTTAGAAAGGTCTTTGGGTTGTTAGCCTAGTAACAATTTATGATATTTGACCTGACTTCTGCAATCACTCATTAGTGTATGCACCAAACCTTTGAAAACTGCACCGCAATGACTTTCTGCGTATCAGTCCAAATGAACTAACTGACTCACTGTGTCTGAAATATCTCCTAATAATACCAAAACCCTGTAAATTTCTACAGTCCTCTTTAACCTTGAGGCCTCATACCATCTAAACAAGATCTGTTTGTATTCAGTGTACTGCACATTCTGTTAGCATATTTTATTTTTATCAGTATTCTTGACTGAAGGTTATTTTCACTGATTGAAAGTGCAAGCTAAAACTGCATGCAAAATGTGAAACCCTGCTTTAATATGGCAGCTTTTCTGGACTTATGCAAACAGAATACAGTAGTTTTATTAAACAAACTACATTTAAATGAAACCTGCTCTTACAATTCCTCCTGAGATACTGAACACAGATAAATATTTTTGCAGTTACTTTAAAATATGAAATATAAAATGAAATCATAGCTTTTAACCTTACAGTTTCAGGCCTATGCAAGTTCTAGTCTACTAACTGTATTTATTTAGGATTTATTCTGTAACAATTGTCTCTGAAATAACTGAAACAGGAATTACTGCTGTAATTACTTTATAAATCTATTAATATAGTCAGCGAAGGATACAATAATTATCATTAAAACTAATATAACAGTTATAAAATAAGTTTTTTTTTGTATTTGGTAAATAAACTAGCAATTTTAATTTTGGTGTCACTTAAGCATTTATGGCCTGTTAATTATTTGAAAACTTTTTAGACTGAATCTATTAACTTTATGATTTACTTATAACTGGGCAATTTTTTAACTTGTTATAACTGGTAAATTCTCTTTTTTACACCTATAATATATGTATCTTGAAGCATAATTACATATTAACTTGTTTCTGTAAATCTTCAGCTAGATTTGTTATTAATAATCCTGTCTATTTACCTTTTTAAATTGTGCTGTAATAGATATCTGCCTTTTAAATTTGTGTCTTAAATACCTTGTAAATATCTATGTGCTGTAATAGTAGAAGTATATTTTCTGAAACCTATGCTTTTTGTATTTCAGATCTATGCTTTTGCATACCCTGTCTGTGTCTTAACATTGTCTAATGTACAATAATAATGTAATATACACTGTATTCTGTAAATTAATTAACAAATTAAGCCCGATGTGTTATGTCATGAGTATATTGAATGACTATTACTACGTATTCTTTAGATAATTTATCTTAATAAGCCTGTTACAAATAATTCTGTCTCTTTACCCTTAAAACTAATGACTGAATAATGTGAGGTGTGATGTAATTGCATATTAGAGATGGTCTAGTAATGCTGTTAGAAATGTATAACTAACAGTGTCATATTCTGAAATCTGACCAAAATGTACTATACTGACCTCATAACTAGGTATGAATGTCATATTCTGAAATTTGACTGAAATTTACACTAAAGTGATATATATTTATGCTGAACATATAAAAATACCTGTGCATAAATGTTATACGCTGAAAACTAACAAAACTAATGCAAAGGAATACCTTTTCTGCCAGTATTAACTGAATATGGATAAAGCATAAACTGAAATCTGGTAAATGTTATATCCTGGAAACTAAACTATAAAAGCGCAAACTGAAATCTGGTAAATGTTATAGTCTGGAAATTAAACCATCCCTAGAGGAATACCTTTTTTCTGCTAGTATTATTTGAACACAGATAAAGTGAAAACTATTACTGTTATATAGTTGTCTGAAAACATAAAAACATTAACAATGTCTGCTAAACAAAGCAATAACAGAAACAATGTGCCAGATCAGTAACTGTAAACCATTTATTCTGTGAATTAACTTGACTGTCATTTCTGGTATATCATACACAACATGTACTCCTAGAATAGTAAGTAAGTATACCAATTTTAAATCTAGTACTACTCTGAAACTGTTACCTTTTTGTTTTACTGGTAGTAAAAATGAATTGAAATTTAATTTCCTTTCCAGTCTGTCTTTGCTTTTCTGAGAATAAGATATTGCTTCTAAAAATGTGGTAACCTGACTGCTTGCACTTGAGCTGGAGCAACTTGAACCAGAATTTATTTTATCTTTAACCCATGAATTTGCATGCTCCTGTTGTAACAATTTTTTTCAAATTCTGTATATCCTTTGCACAATCTACTTACACACAAATTCGTACAATTATCATTTGTGTGCACCACTGTACATTCTGTAGCATTTTAATTTTTCTATAAAATCTTGTTACTGAAGTCTAAAACAAAATGTAATTCTGAGGATATGCCTTGTACTGTACTGTTACACTCAGAACTGCTCACTGCTGTAATTTTTTACCCTTCAAATTATGGCATGGTTGCAGTTGTGGCCTCTAGTAGAGGTCTATTTGTAAATGAAATTGGCATGCTTGCATTAATCAGTACATTATTCCATAATTTCTTTTCTGTAAATAGTGAAGTATTGTCATTGTCTCATTCTTAAAAAATGACAGATAAGTAATCTAGTTTGGTGCTGGACTGCCACACCCTTTATAGATAAGATAAAAATCCTTTTTTAGTAGAGCTAGCAACAACACTGACTTGAGCTATGATATGTGTTTATTCTTTATTTTGCCCTGAAACACTAATAATAACATTGACTTAAGCTATGGTATGCATGTCTTCTTTACTTTGCCCTGAAGTCTGTGCATCATTTATGCTTGTGTTTAATTTATCAAACTTCTAAAAATATGTACTCTGATCCCTCTTATCTCTCCTCTGTGCAATATTTGCACTGGCTTCTGAAAACAATAAACTAGAATTTATTACATTCTGAACATCTGTATTTGAAATAATGTGAACTTGAGACAATGCAAATGTTTGCTTTGTGTTTTGTTTGGCAATTTGCATGTTATGTACACTGACTATGTTTATGTCTGTATCTGGAATACTGAGACATGACTCTGTATTTTTGAATTACATGAGCTGTAGCATTACAACTGATTTCTGAAGACTGTAAACTAGAATTTGTATTTAAGTCTGAAACCATACTGATATCAGAAACTGAATCACACTGCAAATTATGAGATATCACAGTGTGCTTCTGTGTTTTAACCCTTTTGCATCTAGAAAGATTTAACATTCCTGGACTAACAACACTTAAATTTAAATGAACATTTCTGGAACAGAATGTTTTTAGACTGCTTTACCCAGTTTTAACTTTAAACCACATGTTAACTAGTGTCTCACTGCATAAATATTATTTGACATATTTATACAATTTACATTTACTGATGTATTTAATCCTTTTTGAGATTTACTGTCTGATTTAGCTAGAAACTGCATTGTACAAAATTGGATGCTCATATAAAGAAAGTTGAAGTTGTTTTAAGAAGGTTGTCAGATGTCTTGTACCTCTTTCAAACTCCTTTTTGTAAGGATTTTCTTGGCTATGTGACATGTGCTTGGGAATTGATAATGTTTTCAGATAAGTTGCTGTTAACTGGATAATGTCCTTTACACTGGTATCCTGGAGAGTCTGACATTCTTTGAGACTTTACTGTATTTATCTTTTAGTTACCCAGAACTGAGCTAACAAATGCCAGTCTCTCCTTTATGTGACAAATTTTCTTGATACAGAATAAAATTCTGCATACACTGTAGTTCGGTTAAGAATGTTTTATTATTTACAGTGGAGGTGGATGTCAACAATATCCAAATCAAATTGTACTGTTTGCCATAACAGTGACAGTAAACTGAAATAGACCATAATGCAATGTCCTTATTTTCTGTGAGCATTATATTGTCCATAAATTAAGTACCCAGAATATCAAATCTTACTGTCTCCAATAACAGTACTGAAATAGACTGAATAATTATATCCATAGCTTCTGCACTCATATTCCTTTCCTCCTGAATAATATAATTAATATACTGGAATGCTAGATATTTGACCTGACTTCTGCACCCACTCTTGAGTGTATGTAATAAACGTCTGAGAACTGCACTGTAGAGACTTTCTGCGGATCAGTCTGAATGACCTAACTGACTAACTGTGCCTGAAATATTTCATAATAATACCAAAACCCTGAAAATTTCTATGCACCTCTTTAACCTTGGTTCCCAAGCGTCATACCATCTAAACAATATATGTTTGCACTCAATGTACTGCATATTCTGTTAACACATTTTATTCTCAACAGTATTTTTGACAGAAGATTATTTTCACTGATTAAAAGAGCGTTCACTGAAACTGCATGCAAAATGTGAAGGTCTGCTTTAATATGGCAGCCTTTTTAGACATATGCAAAGACAATACTGTATTTTTGTCTAACAAACTACATTTAAAATAAACCTGATCTTCACACACTGTCTGACCAGAAAAGATCCCATCTCAAAACAGGCCAGCCAACAGTTGCTAATCCCTTCTCACTCTCCACCACTCTCTTTTAACACCAAAACCATTAATCAAAATTGGGTGACCTCATTCATAGCCAGGGATAAAATGGGAAAAGGTGGACAGAGAAGTAGCTGCACTTAGGAAGGTTAAGCACAAGGAGCAGACAGGCTGTCTCCCATGATCCTCAGGGATGTAACTAGTTATCCTGGCTCTTCTTATGAAAAGTGATAGAACCAAACCTCAAGTTTTAGATTGAAAAGGAAAACTTTTCACTGACATATGGACTAGTGCAAGACACCTTATTCACATTCCCATCAATGCACACACTGCTTCTTGGGGAAGTCTGAAACTAGAATGGGGGCTTCAAAGCCAAAATGGCATGGCTTATCCTGGTAGGCTTACTTAAACATGCCTCAGCAGTTATAGAGGCAAATGATATTGCTAAACTGTAAGAATTATTTTGTGCTACATATAAGTCAACCAAGGCTTCCTACCCCCAGGGAAGATCCCCTCAATGTCACAAATTTTCTTAATGCCATAGCAAAAGTCACAAAACTCTCTCAAGAAATTAGTACTGACCTGTGTGTTCAACATAATAGTGTGGCATTAAGGAAAAGTTTTCTATGTCTAGAGGCTTGAGTCTTGAACTGCATCTCTACTTCATGGAGAGGAGGTCTATTTCACCTTGCGTCTTCTATTTATGTATTTGCTTGCTGATTTACTTATTTATGTTATTCTCCACTGGATCTGCCCAATGTCTCCTTGGCTCCGCTATCTTCAGCAATTTATTCCACTGCCAGGGAGAGCTAGGTATCCTTGAGCTAGGCTTAAGTCCTATGACTCATTCATTCCAGCTCAGATATCATAATTAGCTCATTTATTCCATTCCTGGGAGCTGGGTGGTTATGGGTAGGTCAACTTTCAAGTCCAGAGGAGTGGTATACCAAAGTTTCCTCCATTGCCAAGTACTGTTGGTTAACACACCTGTAAATAGGAGATGCAATGAGTATCAACACAGGACTATTCTTGCCTCTGAAAGGCACACAAGACAACAAGGCATTCAACACCCATTAACAATAAGGCACCTTAGCCAGCTTTTGATCTCCTTTGGAAATGTTTTTCTGTACATGTGTTGCCAAGTGTACATCCCTGATCCCTTCCCTGGAGTAAGATGAACAGGCTGCAGTCCTTGAATTCTCTGTCTCCCTGCCAGCTCTGTCCGTCACCTGGGATGTTAATCAAATACAGGTCATCTGAGTCACATTCAGGTATTTAGCCTTCTATGCCACCATAGATAGCTGTTTCACCATGAATTTTTCAAAGAACTTGATTTTAACCCAACATAGGAAAATGTCTAGTAAGCACACATGGCTACCTCCTTTCCACATCAGATTTAATCAAGTGAAATAATTAGTGGGATTTCACTCTGCCCTTGACTGTATGAGGAGTTTAGACACATGACCTTGCTGGTAAAAATAGCTAGTGGACGACATAAAATAAATAAATAAATGACTAGTTTGATAAATAAAGTAAGAGGTAACAGTAATACTACAAAGAGTTTGGAAGATGGAATAATAGTGATACAGAATGTAGATGAGTACTATGATGATTGTGAGTAAACCCCCCTCAAAGGGTTCAGTGTATGCTTGAAGTGGAATGGAGATAACATTAAGTGACTGAGTAAATATAAACAAAACTATAAATAAATGATCAAAGTGTAATGCTGGAAGTTGTTCCTGTGAAAGAAGGAGACCTATGCCATATGTTGTGACCTGCTATGGCCTGAGGGGACGCACTGCAGTTTTAAATGTCATGGTGTTGTAGGCATGAGTAGAATGAAAGAAGAGGGAAAATGTTCAAATACTACTGTTTTAAACATTGTAATTGTTATATGTGTGTGTAGATATTTATATGTATATACAAATGAGCATAGCTTTTAACCATCCATCTCTAAAATGTGGAACACAACCTCTCAAAATGTGGAACAAATAGGCAAACTGAGGAACACCTGCAAACAACTTACTTTCAGCTTAAACTATAAAGTTCATAGGAAGGTTATACTGTGATATTTTTACTTACTGAATAGTTCTTTTAATGAATTAAAATTATTCTGTTCCATTTAGCATGGATATCATTTTAAAAACTGCTAAACCTGAATGTGTAACAGACCCTTTCAATGTGGCACTTCAAGGAACATGAACTTTCTAAGATCCCAAATGAGGAACATTCCTCGTAATGAGGTACACTTAAGAGGTTTGCATATGAGTATGATACTTTTCATCACTGACACATACCAGCAAATGAAGAAAAAAAAAGGTTACGAAAAACAGTCACCACACAAATTCTCAATAACAAATTGAAACATAAGAAAAAAATATTTTCTTATATGAGTCAAGCATACTTCACAATTGTCCAAATTTTCCCAGAATGTCAAGATTTTTGCCTCAAATGTTTGGTATTTTTCCCATAAAATTCTATCATCATAGCACATCATTGGCAAATCATAGAGGATTCAAGTCAGAATATAATGACAGACATTTGTGTTTCAGGCTTCATAACCTTCAGAAAATGCATGCTGATTCAAAACCTATTATTCTATCAACTTTTTAAGTTTGTAAGAGCAATATTTAAAATGTATCTCTATTTTTGTTCCCACATTGTTTATGGCTTTGTCCAGATTCCTTGCTCTAACAGGTTGAGAGGTATGGATTCAAGCCCCACTGCACCCTAGGTATGGAGGACCACTTCCTTTTCACCATTACTACTTAATATACCAACTCTGAGATTACACAACAGTAGGGAAAATAATCAACTCCCTTACCCCACTACTATACAGTCTTAGACTAAAATACAACAAATGTGGTATCATGCTGTTCAATCAAAATTAAAACAATATGACAAATTATGTTTCTATCTAAAATGCCACAACCTTTCATATGTGTGTGTGTGTGTGTGTGTGTGTGTGTGTGTGTGTGTGTGTGTGTGTGTGTGTGTGTGTGTGTATGTGTGTGTGTATAAATAATCCAAAAAGTACACATGTTGTTTATTGGAGTCTGTGTTTTTCATTTATTTGTTGAACTTGCAGTAAAAGTAAATATTTGTCAGAGTTTAATTTGGTACTTTTTTGAAATGTATGCCCACATGCAAACACACACACACACATTCACACACACACACACACACACACACACACACACACACACACACACACACACACACACACACACACACACACACACACACACACACACACACACACACACACATCAAAATAATGCTAATAAGGCATAGAAAGGGGGTGGTGATAATGGATTAAACTTGGTATGAAGTTGTTCCATGATACACAGTAAGGGAGGCATGTAGTTAAGAGGTGCAAGATGTCATGGTTGTGGCTTCCCTCTTCTATCATTATCTGTGGCTTTATCTGTGTTTAGTCTATTTTCTAAATGCTAATAGCAGCAAAACTAAGCTATTTCATGCATGAGTTTGAGGTGATGTTCCACAAAGCAGCAAGCAAGGCTGTTGAATCAAATGGACAGAGGTGAGACTAGCGTGAAGAAAATGTTCAAGAGGCAGTTGATAGTCACAGAGAGGGTCTGAGAAAGCAAAAGGTACATGTAGCATAAGGATCCACCTACAACTTCAAATTATAATAAGTGAGATATACAGCCAGGGGGGCACAATTAAACTCTGCCCAGCAACAGCCTCCCTTCAGGTGAGGAGACCTATTACTCTAAGGATGATGGAGAATCTGTGTATGAGATTCAAGGAATGGACAGATATTCCAGTTTGTTCATAGATCTTCTATACAATAAAGTCATAGATAGGTTGTGAAGACTGCTGTTTGATGAAACTCAACAGATGCCCAACAAAAGAGGTGCTGCTATAGACATGAAATCAACAAGTAACAAAGGCATTAGCAACTCACATCTTCCTTATGGAATCATTGTCACTTGGAAAAAAGGACTGGCCTCAGGTGAGGTCATGGAGTGATTTGGAGTGTGCAAGAGACATACAAGCAAAAGCAGGTCTGAGAGGCATGCAGTCATGGCATGACACATAGTTATCCATATTCCACAGGTGGCAAAAGAGAAAATCTGATGAACAGAGTATGTGCATTTATTTTATCTCCTGGATGAGGATGCAGTCCAAAAGATAATAGAAATTGACTATAAATGTAAGAAACCCTTGTTGGCCCCTGTGGATACCTATGTAAATGCCATAGTTCCAGGTCTACTGTAAGGACCCGGGATAACTGTCTTCTGGGTTTTATGTGCTACATGGACATATGTTGAGAAATATCCTGAGCAAGCACAGCACTTGTTCATGGTCTTTGTCATAGTTGGGGATGCACACAAGAAGCAGGGGAGTCAGATATGCTTACAATCTGATTAGCGGTTTAGTAGGCTGATTGTCATTTTGCACATGTATTCTTCCACTCTAGATACTGCACCCAGATGGTAGATGCTTTAAGATAGAGAGGCTCTGAAATGTGAATGGTTCTCATAGTTTGAGTGAATGGGGATAATTCAGTGTTCAATGTTGGATGAAGACCAGTACTGCGGAATTTTAAGGGGCAGGAGGTACTCACATCACAACTGAAGGAGAACTTCTGCAAACAACTCTCATACCTGGGAAGCTGTGGGTTATAGTAAGTAGTTTAGAATGGTATCACAATGCACAGGATGTACATTTTCTGTGGAAAGATTTTAGAAAGTTTTTCTTGTGGGGTGGTTTCTTCCATGGATGGCAGCAAGAAACCTGAAGCGAATCAGGGATAGGGATGAGGCAGTTTGGATCCTTTTGCCTAAAGAAGTAAAAGCAGGTATAGTGGCAGGCGAATTTAAGGCAATACTCTTTCAACAATTCAAGGTATTCTCATTTGGTTTGGTACCTAAAATATGATAAGAGAATGGTGAGTTACCATGCCCAGAAGTCAACTCCCTGAATGATTATACTGATGACGAGGCAGCTATACTGCAGTACACATTATTGTATTATGCACTCACAGCCATTAGGAGGATAAATTAACCAACTCTCCCCGTAATTCTAACAATCTGGTACTATCAAGGCTGCCCTTTCCTCCTGCCATCTGTGAAAGATCTCCTTCCAAACTACCCTTGGATGATAGAACTCTCTCTGTTCCAGTTTACTTAAAGAAAGCAAATGCAGTTATTTCAGAAACAAGGGTTAAGTAGTATGTATTTTCTTTCAGCTTAATTATTAACTTGCAATTAATCTTATCTTCTGCATCTATTAGGAATTGCAATGGGAGGATATTTTATCTTTCTCCCTTGTTTTCTATCTCATATACTGGTATGCATCTCAGTTTCCTTGTATGATGATAATATTTGTAAAACTGAACTGTGTTATATGCAGTGCTGTTATCTGTACATTTGAACTATGTAATATGTTTATAAAATGTATTTTGCATTTTAGTTTTATACTATTAGTTTGCTGGGCCCAGGTTCTTCAGACCAGTCCAGTTACATAGTTATCAAACCTTAACTAAATTGGATACACTGATGCCAAAGATCAGACAGCTAACAGGCAAAAATATAGCAAGGGCTGGAAAGTGATGTCCCTCCTGGGACTGCTGAATGCAGCATGCAATGGCATTGCCCCACAGAGGGCATTTGCCAGATCACTGGAATGCATATTAAGGGGAGATCATTACAGGGTTGTATATTACAAAGGGGTACGTCACAGAGTCAAAATAACAAGTGCAGCATGGATAGAAATGTTGGCCTGATCTGAACTCCTTGAGAATAAGAATGAGATTTCACTCTGGCAGGATGATTGGCTTCATGACTATACGTGGATGCTTCAGATGCTTATTTTGGGGAAAATAGTTTGTGTTGCCTTTGCTGGAAGCACAAGTACAGTCAGGAATACTCAAGGACACAACACTCTGGAGTTGATATGGGCTCCATAGTTTGCCAACAAGACAATAATATTCTGCAGTTATTACATAGGAAGTAAGTTAGGTATTAAAGAGCAGATCACTGGGATCAGTTAGGGTTCAGTCATTGTTGAAGAGACTGATGTTGCTCAATTGGCCCAATAACAAGCCTTTTTCTTCTAGGTGTTGCCCAGGTGGTCCGTTGCTGATAACTTACAATGCTTCTATAATTATACAGGCGCAGAGCAGTGGTTCCCCAAGTTAAAAACCTTGAAATGTAAATCCCAGAGGAGATATTGCTGATTAGTGAGTGCAGGTTCAATTGATTAAGGAGTCCTTGGCATCTGGTATGAGAAACAGAACACACAGTGTAGCTTGCAAGTAATTCCTGCAATTTGATAAAGAGCTTCATCCACAAGGGCAAACCACTGCTTTGTAGGTGCTAATGAGATACTTGCTGGAGAGACAACAAAACAAAAAAGGAACAGTGCATCTAACAGCATTAAGATTTTTTAAATGGCAGACACTAAATTGTAGGGACTATACAAAGTATAGCTGGGTAATAAGAAGGGTGCTAAACGTCTGGGATGGGTTTAGGCCCTGAAAAGGCAGATCAGAAGCAATAACAAGGCAAGGAGATATTTTCTATAATCAAAAGCACAGAATCAGCCATGCATATAGTGCTTATGCAGTTTAGGCCATGCTAATCACATTAATGTATCATTTGGCATTCATCAGTAAGGTCTTGGACAGTCAGACAGTTAGGCCAATTCATGTTCTGAAATTCGGATACTAGTCACCAAAGACATGGTTTTCATATGGCTAAGTACAGCCATAGCTAGGGAGGGGAGAAATTGACAGCTGCTCTAGTTACAAGGTGTTAGAAGGCAAGACTGGCATTCAGATACTCATTTAAGAAACCATGGGTAATATCACCTCCTCCCCCGCCACTGCATTTGAGCTTGCAATTAGGTACTAACTATAGCAAGGAGCTTGCTATGCTATGTGGCAATGAGCTTGTTATAGAAGGTATTTCTGCATTGGTCTTCAACTTTGGGAAGACCAATTTTTTTAGGCTTTGACTATAGGTATTTGACTTTGGCACTTTGAGATGCCAGTCTCAAGAACAGTCCAAGGCATCAGATGACCTAGCTATGGCTCTGTGGCTGTCAGCCTAAATTGTATTGGCTGTATAAGGGGTAGCAATTGATGTTACAAAATGTTGGTTGACTTTGACCTTATCTGCCCAGTCTTCTGAGCAAAGACTCAACCTTATTAATGGAGGAAGCACTACCTACAGCTGACCATCAGCTGCCATCAGCTTAGCTCCTCATTTGCTGGGTTTGCTGGAACTACCTTAGGCTCTACCAGGCTCTATCAGACCCACATTCATGACTATTGAGGAAACTAAGGCTGATGGTGCAACATCATACTGCTGCTGGGGAGTGGTATGTCCCAACTCCTCCCTCCCCCAGGCAGCCTTGTAAGTTATGCTATGGTGTCTTTGGGAGGGGCATTCATGCATGCATGCTTCCATGTATGCACAACATAGTGTCCAAGAAGCACACCATTTACAGTTTGGGGCTCAACTTTCTCTTTGTGCTGTGATTGCCTCCCTGCCGCAAAGATGGAGGAGACAGAATTGGCATCTCACTCCCATGAATTGCCACCCATTCCCTCAAGTGCAAGTGCTGCTAGTTAAACATGGCTCATCTGGGTCACAGTCAGGGTTTTATCCCTCCACATGTCTTTGCCAGGTTTTTTCATTAAGTTGGGGATTGTGTCAGTAGCTGCTTTCAAGAAACTGGTGAAGAAGGCATTAAGACAAATGGAGAGTGATCCAAAGCATTTTGCCATACATTTATTTAGAGCTGGCAGAGGTCCAGATTTAGTTGCAGAGGGATCAATGGTTGAGCTTATTAATAGGACAGGGAACTGGTCATTGACTTCTTACATTATATTAAATAAAGAAGGTGGAAATAACACTATGCATACAGAGTCCTTGTTACAGAGAGCACCAGCAGTTGAAACAAGAAAGTTGTGACAGAAAAAGAGGAAGTTAATAAAGTGTAAATGGAGAGGAAAATAACCTGGTGACAAAAGGTTACCATTATTTGCTAACATTGTCATCTTTTGCAGGTCCAAAAACAATCTAGACATTTGGTGATTATTTATTTATTGTACTGAAGAGAAAGGAGTGCCCAATCCCATCCAGGAAGGAAGCAGCTGAGGGGCAGAAAGCATCAATTCATTGAACTGTGGCCTGGTGAAATAATGATAAGGACCCTCCATCACATTACTCTTAGGAGTATCACCAGGAAGAATATTTATAGGATGCTGTGTGTCCTTAAGAATGGGATGGGACAGGTCAGAATATGTAATCAGGATGGTGCTTGAATTTGCAATTAGGCTACCAAACTGGAGGTACAACAGATGGTTAGTATTAAGTTTTGAGGTTTCCTCCTTTACCAGCGAGTTGGTATGATGGGGTATCCCTTTGAAAACCATGAGACATAGAGGAAATGCTCCATCTGAGGATGTCAACAATGGTGAGTTCCTTGATTTGCAGCTCTGAACTTAACTGGTGGTAGTCTAAATGAATAGTTTAAGGAAAGCTGGCAGAGTTTCAAATTTCTACATAATAACAGCTTGTAGTTAATAGCTGTTTTTTGGTGACATGACTACAATGTCAATTTACATTTTTGTGTACAGCTGTGGGTGGCAATAAAAGTGCTGAAACAATCACCCAAACTAAGACTAGAAAAAAAGTGTTAAACAAGAATGTGGCATTTTGTACTAGAAAATGAAAGGTACTGAAGTTTGCAATGATTTTGCATCTGTTATAGTAAAACTATGGCTGATTATAAAATTGGCTTATATTTACTTGAAACTTGGCCTCCATTTTATGCTTAGTTATTGTTAAAACCCAGCAGTAGACCTCATGGTCTAGCTCAGTTAATACTGACACTGATGTCTTGGTTGCAGCTAGCAAACCAAAACCATCTTTTGCCCCTGGTATTAATAATAAGGATGGTTTGCATTTGGAAATAAAGTTTGTGAAACTTTCCATTTTCTGTTTAGCAGTATAAACATGTCATGTTTATTGACTGAGATAAGCAGATATGTCCTACATGTTTGTATCAGTAGCAAAGATATTTTAGCTAATTATAGGCTCAGTTGCCTCATTCATGTGCAGCATTAAAATATTGGCAAGCTTTATATGAGAAAGGTATTTAACTGCTTGCTATTTATTAATGTCCAGTATTATATTTCATTGCAGATTTCCAAAATATAGAAATGGTATTAGCAATTTACAGCTTTCTTTGAACCATTTAGGAAGTCAATGCACTTGAGTCTGTCAGCCAACGTATTCAATTATTTAAAGAAAGGCATTGCATAGTGCTATTCAATTTGCCACTGTTAAGCAACCAATGCCAATATTATTTTCTTTGCCATTTAACAGGCTGGCCCAGAAAGAAGCTATAATGGAAATTTGATTCAAAATGAGCCCTTATTACCAGTGGTGTTCTATAAAGTGTAATAATTGGGTTTGTTTGTGTCTTTCGGCTTTTCCCAGTCCGCTAATGATTGGTAGTGGATTTTTTTACGTACTGGGTCACCAGCCCTGACGCACAACCTTCAACGAAGGCATGCCCCATCCACGTATGCCTCCACACAGAAGACGCTCTAGCTGAGAATCAAACGGGACAACGTCTTGCTATGAAGCGGCAACGCTACCGCAGCACCACCACCGCAGTCTGTTTTAATATTCGTGTTCCTATCATTCTTGTATTGTACCACTCCAGACTTTGCAAAAACACAGACAACTCCAAGACTAGTGCAATTATTTCTAATACTGAAGAAAGGCTGAGAAATGCAGAATTATTCTGACTTATGGTACTTTTCCATTAAACCCCTACCACTTTGCAATGCTCAATTTAGCCAGTATTTCAGTCCCTGACACAAGTGTGTGTGTGACAACTACTTCTGTGCTACTGCCTGACAAGTGTCTGTTGTACTGTTAGGTCTACAGGACTGTGTGGTCATTGCAGAAATAGCTGCAGTCCACCGTTAAACCCTTACCATTCACGGGAGGCTCATTTGTCTTACACATATGTCAGACAGAAGCTAGGTTCCTTTTCCCTACAATACTCAGGAGAGAATCCCCAGGCACTGTAGAAGAAGGTTAATGTAGGGGAATACCAGTAGGAGAGAAAGAAGGTGAAAAGATTTACACTTCTGGATATGGCTGGATCAGGTGATGTGAAGCATGTATCGTTTCACACACTACTAAGAAAGATGTCGCCTGGTCTCCGGATTAATGTCTATTGCTGTCAATTCAACAAGTGCAACCTTTATAAAGTATACATCACTTTGTGCCTATATTTCTCAGCTACAAGAGGTGCTCTGAAAAAGTGTTCATAGTTGTACTGCACTACCATACACATAAAAAATTGCTGGTGTTGGCAATGCTTGTCACAGTCCCCGGGTTATTCACTCAGCCGTGAAATGTAAAGGGAAGGAGTGGTTCTGCACATTATAACAACTGCGATAGTGCAGCACCAGACAAGCCATTTGTGTCTGCACTACTGCCTGCCTGCCAAATCAAATAAAAACAAAAACTTAACCTTACCTAATGAAAATGATTACTTTCACATCACATGTGTCAGTCCTGCATAAATGATAACATGCCAGCGAAACACAGCAGTGCGAAGATATGGTAGGGGTTTAACAGAGAAGTACTGACTTATTATTTATAACAGGTGCAGGAAATTGCTCATTCACTCCAGTGGAGCTCAGGAAGTTTGCACTGCAACTTCCAATGGGTGGAGCTTAAGTCTTTTGACAGAATCAAATTATGTCTTCACATTTCAAACAAATGCTCATATCTCTGGAACCATAGTGATTATGAAAGTATAAATGGCAAACCCTTCAGCACAAACTATTTTTTATAGTGGCAGTATTCTTATATTCTAAGTCTTAAACTGTATTTTATAAGTCACAATAAACACACTGACTATTACATTTATATTACTTTGTAAACAACTTACAAAATCTCAGCAACCACTCAAGTTACACACACTGTCAGCAACATTTTATTCATCTAGCTGAGAGCTTTCATAGGAGGCTAAGGAGTTCTGTCTGTGTTGGTTGTTGAGGTATTTAGAAAAATGTGAAAATTATATAAAAATAAATGAATATCTTAAAAACAACTGTTAATATCTGTTTACCTGGACTAGACAGAGGTCAAATATTAATGCAGTTGAGTTTGTCAGTGTGTAAGCTTTAAGATGAAATATTTTAAAACCTTGTACATAGCATGATGGTTTTGGCATTATTGATGCAAATATGAGCAAGCAATATTTGATGCCTAGAGGCATCAGTAGGAGTTAACTGCAGATGCACCTGGAGGCGTCACTCGGATGTAATGAGTATCTCAAAATGTAAGGTTATTGAAAAATCATTCATTCTCCTTCTATATAAATGGTTCTGTGCTACAGATAAATGTTGACAAAAAGACTTAAGGCTATTAAGTCATTATTTTTTTCCATACCTTCATTATATCCTCTTTATAGCTTGTGGAGTGTTGGAGCCAATCATGGCTAGCAAGAGGAATAAGGCATAGAAGCAATGCTGGACAAGATAATTCATTTCATGATATAAACACATCTGTACTGTACACACATTTATGGGCTGCTTGGAGGTTTGCCAATGTACAGATTGGCATAACAAAGGGATTTGGATGGAATCCAGAGAACCCAGCAAATAACTACCAGTACACAGCGAGGGGATGCAAACTCTGCATAAAATGCACCCCAGTCAGGAATAGAACACAACAAACAAGTAAAACAGCAATGTTAACTGCTGTACCACTATATCAAGCAATTTATGGTGATTACTTATTTTAACTTAAACTTTAAATGTTCATCAAGATAATGTGGTTAGAGTAAGAAATTTTATTCTGAATCATAACTTTAGTCATAACCAAAAAAATACTTCATGTTATTTTATAATAATTTTGTTTGCTTGTCATTTGGATTATGGCTCACTTATCAGTCGTCCCTTCTGCTTCCTAAAGCCAGTACAAATAGAAGCAATCTAACAGAAGTGGAATATACATAAAGAAAGCAACTAAATTTCTTCTCAGCTACAAAACTCTAGGGAATATTTATAGCACACCCAGGGATCTATACTTGTCTGAAAATGTCTCAAGAGGTTACCTATAAATCATTTAATGCTAGCTATCATAAATTTTAGATTCTAGAGGTTCTAGGAAATAAATATAATGCTAAGGGAATTTGCAATATGTTTTCTCAGAGGATTTTTAAATTATTTAGTTGTCTGGTAGAGCTTATGACTATGACCAGTTCTTTGCACTTAAAAAACTTTTCATCAGTTTATGTCTTGTAGGACATATATGAACTGTGCACATTGTTAGTATCTTTGGGCTCCTTCCTATCTGACTGGCATTTCACATGACTTATGACCTAAACATGCCTTCTTGAATTCCTGGTTGTCTATTATAATTTGTCAATCCCTCTATCAACCCAAAATGCCAGTTTGTCTGTTTCTTTTCATGGTTGCCTTTCTCAGTATTAGTTATTCTGCATACTTTAGCAAGTACTATTTTTTTATTATAGCACATATACTTTGGAAATAATAATAAGTGTTCCTAATAACTGAAAGAACTGGAATACACAAGGAATGTAGGCTGCATTGTAATTGTAACATTGTAATACCTATGTACTTAAAGAAAACATAATCGGACGGATTCGCGAATGGCCAAATTCCATGCAGGAACAGTGTAGCAGCTTCTGCACGCAATATGGCCACTGTGCGATCCAGGATAGGGCCGTTTTCACGTGCACAAGCGGCCATATGCTGTTCCTGTATGGAATTCCATTCAGTATGCAAATCACCTCATTTGCTGATTTCAGTAGAGGGTGTGTCATGCTTGGTGTAAACTTATTGGAGCCCTGCAGCTCATTTTTGCTCTTAGCTAAGCAGAGCTAAGGAAGGGGTGTGTCTCACATTTTTGAGCACTGTTTTCCTTGCTTAAATGGGTGTACATGCCATGCACAGCATTTTAAACAAAAACAAGGAAAAAAAAAAAACAGGAAATAGCAGCTCAGTTCACATGTGAGCACTGGGTATGTGCGGCGCACCTCAGGGCTTAAAGGAGAAGACAATGGGAAGGGAAAACAGCAGTAGGAAGGCAATCAAGGAGAACTAGCATAACTGGCAGGTTAACTGTACCAGAATCAACCAATTAGACAGGCAGCATCTCAGCTCAGCACAGTACCATAAACTATGCAAACCACTTTCCCTCTGTTTTTTCTCACAAACTCTACTTCACCAGTGTACACAGATGGGGAAATTTTACCTGACAAAACTAACAAAATGATAGGGGCTGCTGTTTTTCTCATACATCAATATGTGCAAGTGGCTGAGGGTGGTGATGATGTGAATGCTGATGACCTTCCCACAGTGAGGAGGAGGACAAGTGTACAGACCCAGGGTAACCTACCAGGGCCTACACTGAGCTTGAGATAGTGGAGTGCTATAGGGTGGACAGGGAAATTCTATAGGAAATTGTTGAACTGTGCCGGCCCCGCATCACACACAGAACCAACAGAGGGGAACCCATCCCAGTGGATACCAAGATATGTGTAGGCTTATGAATACTAGCCACAGGTACCTTCCAATGGGCAACTGGGGATATCATGGGGATCTCACAGGCATCAGCATACAGGGTACTCCACCAGTTTGTGGATGCCATGCCAGTAAGCACATATATTTCCCCATCACCCATGAGGCATTGACCAGCAGTATGCATCTCTTCCACCAAATAGCATAATACCATGAGGAAGTGGGTGCTATAGACTGCACACACATGCACATCAAAGCACCACCTGGCGAGCGGGTTAGGGTCTACATAAACCGCAAGTGCTTCCCCTCCATCAACTGCCAAGTCATGTGCGATGCCCAGGGCATTATCTTGAACATGTGCTGGCAGCCCTGGAAGCTATCATGACTCCCACATCTGGCATATGACACAGCTGCACCAGTCATTTGCCAGTGGGGACATCCCATATGGCCACCTAGTGGGGGATGCTGGCTACACACTGGAGCCGTGGCTGATGACACTCCTCAGAAATACACACACACCTGAACAAGAACTCCATAATGAGGCACATGCACAAACCAGAATCATAATAGAGTGTGTGTTTGGGATGCTCAAGTCAAGATTCTGCTGCCTGGACATATACTGTGGAGCCTTGCAGTACTCTCCAGCTACATGTACACAAATGTTCATAGTGTGTGCCATGCTACACAATATGATCCTGTGGAAACAGTTGCAGCAGGAACAGCACAGGGCAAGGCCACAAAGACCCCCACCATTGCCAAGGCCAGCACAGGCACAGAGGAACTCAGAGGAGGAACCACCTGAGCCTGCCCATGTAGGCAGAAGGTGGCATACCCAGTATGCCCAGGCCTATGCAAAGAGGCAATGCATAGCACATATACTGACACTGTAGGGACCCAGGGAATGACACCTCTCTCTGACTCACACATACAATAAAAGGGATGCCAAATATGACACTACCTGTGCTTTACTATATATAGGGAGTGTACTATGTGCATCCAACATAGTCAACCCTCCAGCATCGCCCTCAGTACTAGCCCAGTCACAAGGTAAGTCACTCTTCCTATCGATTACTGAATGGAGTAGTATGTTCTGATAGTTGTATCTATGGTATGGATGGGGAGCATGCAAGAGACTTGGGTGGCTCAATGGGATGGCAGCAGATACTGGACACCTATGTGGACAGCATGAAAACCATAACAAATACTGGTGTCAACACACTAGACAGTACTAGACAAGGTGACAAATCCCACTGCAGTACATGTGGTGGCCCAAATGTGTGTCTATAGGACACACACATGCAGGTCAGTGAGGCTCACATACCCACCACCAGCCCCACCCAGCAGGACAGGTGTAGTTGACTATAAAGAAAGGCTGGGCTAAGGCCTCCAATTGATGGCAATGGTGAACAGCCCCCCTTCCAGACCTACACAGACAGACTGCAACAGGTCTGGCAGTTGTATGTTACATCTGAAGGGTAAGAAGTCTGAAACTGAAATGTAGGTCAATAAAACCTAAGATCTGTACTCCACTGATATGCCTCCAGTCTGCATGATAGGTCAGAATACAAAATGATGTGGAAGCCAACAAAGGACCTGACATACCAGTGCAGTCATAACACAGTTTACAGTTGTCAGGTTTGCCTCCCCCCCCACAATCCTATGGAGAAATTCAGTATCATGTAAGTGTGAAGAGTAGTATCAGTAGAGCACAGATTACCCGAGCTGGCCTATTCTACAGGATAGATTGTTGCATGTGTACAATATGCAGGGGTCTGTGTGTTAGGTTGTTGTGTGTTCAATATTGTCTGGAAGTGGTCAGCATGTAGGCATGGAGGGTTGTGTCTCGGTTGCCTATGGGCAGTACTGTGCTTGACAGGGCCATGTTCCAACAACTGCAGTGCCAACCGCAATACTTCTCAGCAATACCCATGTCAGCAGTCATCCATACTCACTGTCCAGATTAGTATCTGTCACCGTCTGAAAGATGGACATTCCATGAATGTGGACCCATACGCAGACACAGTACACAGGTGGAAGTACCCTAGACAAAGTGCATATAATGTAACTGTCAACTGCACACACCTTTGGAATTGTACATACAGGTTAGCAGCACATTAGTTGTCTGTGTAGTATGGAATAGTGAGGCAGTCTGGCCAATCACTGACAGACCACAAAAGATGCAGTTATGAAGTAATGAGAGACTGCCTATGTCCCTGCACAAGGCACCATAAGAGGAATGTCTCAGCTATATCTGTGAATCAGCTGCAAGTAGCTTCCATATCACACATGCATTCAGCTCAACCTACTGTCAGCCAGAGGTTTATTACAGGTCATATACTTGCTGTTGGGAATGAGTACAGTATGACCCCACGTCTGTATGGGAATACCCACAGAATGCAGCATGCTGAAGGGCTATAATATGCAGGTGTGTCCTTAGCTGTAAGCAGCACCCTGCCTGCATCCAGACCAATAGATCAATATGGACAGTAACTATTGCCATTAACACCTTACACATTTACCGTGTCACCCCAGGGGAATCCAATGGCTTACAGCCTGAGAATGTAGGAGTGATAGAATGCAGTGGCTTGCTACAGATGGCCTGCATCACTACCAAATGGCCTACAGTCCTCTGTCAAAGGCTTGTGCCCCACTCATAGTGCCAATGTATGGTGATCACATGAGATCACAACTAACAACCTAACACAATCAACAGAACACAATTGCAAGGGCATGTTGACAAATCCCAAGTAGCATGCCTCCCATGTCCCACTGCATGAACTGTAGACTAATCCATAAATACCGCTGGCATAAAGGGTCAACTATAGGGATACTTCTCAGATATTGCTCGCATAATGTTAGGAAGAGGATAGAATAACAGAATGAAGGGGGGTGTAGATGCTTGGACGTCATGGAGTGTGTGAAGTCTGAAACTCTAATGTGTGCCCATACTACTCCTGCCTGCAAACCCAGTAACGGGTTGCTGCAAACCTGCTCGTAAACCACAATGTGAAGAGGAACTGACCAGATATATGAGCCCTACCTCTGGGTAACCTGGGTACCTGCGGTGGTGGTGCTGCAGTAGCATTGTCGCCTCACAGTAAGACACTGTCCGGTTCGATTCTCAGCTAGAGTGTCTTCTGCGTGGAGACATGCGTGAATGGACGTACCTTTGTTGAAGGTTGTGCATCAGGGCTGGTAACTCAGCACATAAAACTCAACTACCAATCATTAGCAGACCGGAGTTCTGCTGTGGTGACCCCTAACCGGGAAAAGCCGAAAGACACAAACAGACACAAACAAACCTCTGGGTAACTTGGGTGAATCTGTACAGCTGAGAGGTATGGCCACCGCAGGATATGGCCATTCTGTTAAGTTGATATATGTACAAGAAGGGGACCCTCAGACACCATAGTACCAAGGTGGTGGACCATTTACACAGACCCATCAGCAAGTGCCTGTAGCTACCCCTCCAAAATGGCAGGAGTGTGCAAGAATGTGTAGGCTGTGGACCACAATACTGGACTCAGCTTCATTCATCTTGTATTTCCCAGTAAATAGCTGTGAGCAAATAATTATATCTGTCAGTAGTCAATGACATAATACATCACAGTGTAAAACAGTACATATGTCTGAATATCTCAGCTAACATCAACCATGTAACACAAGCAGCACATAAAGCAATAGTTACAGTATCCCCCTATCTGTCACCCATTGTGACTCCATATTGTCAACCTATCTACAGATATCCCACAGAAATAGGTTGCTAGCTGTATGTGTAGAACACCAAACCCTGGACTGGAGTACTACCGTACCTGGAATGGATTCAAACTCTCGATACAGAGGGTCATACTGGGCATGCTCCTACACTTAAGAGAAATGAATCCCATGTCTGACAACACAGTGGACTATTCATATCTGTCATTCACAGATGTCTGTGCACACACACCAAACTGTACACCATTCATGCTTCACACACACATTGGATGGGAATACTCACACATATCTAAGGCCAACACACTATAATATGTCAAGCATACCCACACAGACATGCGGGGAAGAGAGAGACAGACAGTGACAGAGAGAATTCCATTATGAGGCCTGTCCCACCCACTACTCATCCAATTGGCCAATATCACATGATGTGCTGATGTCAATCACTGTACACATTCCTTTTGAGAGACCTCAGCCCTATAGTGTCTATGGTGCTTGTGATAACTGTGTAACACAATAGTACAAATCAGTATTCATGTAGCATATGTATACTCAGTCCTGTCAAATGTGAAGTTGTGTGTGACTGAGTGTGTGTGTGTTTCCAGAGGAATGATTTATGGCCCATTCACACACACACTACACTTCCTATTGCCCATGTTAGCACTCCTGCTGATGTCAGTCACCTTGAAATAAACCATCTGCCAACTCTCAGTCCTGTAAGCTCTGTGTTGCTTGTGATAACTGTGTAATACTGTAGTGTAGCAAACTATTTAGGTAAGAGTTCTAATCCTGCTCCTGGCCAGTGTGCATGTTTGTGTTGGTGTGATTATGTAATAACAGGATCCATTGCAGGGTGGGTTTTGCTACATTTTCATATTGAGGACTCATATGTCCCAATGTCACATTACACGGCCAACAGTTGTCAAACACAGTAGAGGTTGTTGTAGACAATCCACAGCCATAAATGTATACATAGGCAACCATTATAATACCCAGAGATCTCTCTCCACCCACAGATCATACACAAATATGTTTGGCTCTTTCTCTCA